>NC_085136.1:110575553-110685553 GCF_035046485.1 Aedes albopictus | reverse complement strand
ATTATTTCTCATCCGTTCAACATCGACTGCTTCGAGGATCATCATGTCGAGGAGTCAAGCATCGTACAAGGTGCTGGTGGCAAAGTTTAAGGACGTCATACTCTCATTCAATGATATCTGGAAGTTCGCCGAGAAGTTTCCGGCGGATGCTACCGCCAGCCAGATTACTGTCCGTTTGAACAGGCTCGACGATTTGTGGGAACGGTTCTCGGAATATCTCATCGAGATCAAAACTCACGATAACCACGATGATGAGGAGAACCCTTACGTAGCTGAGAGACAGATGTTTAGTGATCGCTACTACGAAGCGAAGGCGTTCCTGTTGGAAAAGGTTAAGTTGAAAAAGGAACCAGAGGACCTGAACCAGTCTGTGAGGGGTCTAAACACGTCTGGTCTTGGGAACCTTGATCATGTAAGGTTGCCTCAGATCAAGCTTCAAACCTTCAGTGGGAACATAGAGGAATGGCTCAGTTTTCGGGATCTGTACTCTTCTCTCATCCATTTCAAGGCAGATCTTCCCGATGTAGAGAAATTCTACTACCTCAAGGGATGTCTCCAGAGCGAACCGAAGAGTTTAATTGATTCTCTCCAAATCACAAAATTGCTTGGGATCTACTCCAAAAGCGATACGACAACAGCAAGCACATGAAGAAACTCCAAGTTCAAGCTCTTTTCAAGCTTCCCAGCTTGACGAAGGAATCTTCAACGGATCTGCATACACTCGTGGATGGCTTTGAAAAAATAGTGCAGACTTTGGATCAAATTATCCAACCCGGAGACTACAAGGATTTATTGTTGGTCAACCTCCTTTCCGCGCGATTGGACCCTGTGACGCGCAGGGGGTGGGAGGAGTTCTCTTCTGCGAAGCAACAGGACACGGTGAAGGATCTGACTGAATTCCTTCAACGTCGCATCCGCATGCTGGAATCACTTCCGGCGAAGTCAGTGGATACGAGGAGCGGCTCCCAATCTCAGCAATATGTGAGGACCAAGGCATCTTCAGTGAAAACCAGTTTCAGTTCCGTACAAACACCGGGAGGACGTTGCGCTGCTTGCAGTGCCAACCACCCATTATTCCAATGCAGTGATTTCCAGCGGATGCCGCTATCTGAGAGGGAAGCAGTCCTGAGAAATCAATCTCTCTGCAGGAACTGCTTCAAACCCGGACATCACGCGAAGGAATGCCAGTCTAAATTTTCCTGCAGGCATTGCAAAGGTCGACACCACTCACTTGTATGTTTCCGACAGGACAAGGATAGCTCTGATCGGTCATCGATGGCTTCAAAATCTCCGAAACCTACTTCGCCGAGGGAAGTACAAGGCCCCACAACTGCGAGATCCAATGCTCCGGTCAATTCCAGCAAGTCTACTTCGTTAGTCTCGAATATGGCGGCTAGTGACACTGTAACGGCTCTTGGGTCGGTCCATAGTGCACAGGTTTTGCTGGCAACAGCCATCGTGATCGTCGAAGACAATAGTGGACATCGTTATCCGGCACGAGCTCTTCTGGATTCGGGCTCGGAAAGTAATTTCGTAACGGAGAGATTGAGTCAGCGATTGAAGACAACACGTAGCAAGGTAGACATCAAGATCCATGGGATTGGTCAAGCGGTGACCAGCGTCAAGCAACGAATTGAAGCTACCATTCGATCGCGAGTGACGGATTTCTCACAGCGCGTGAGCTTTCTTGTGTTACCCAAGGTCACGGTCAATCTGCCGACGTCCTCAATCAACATCGCGAAATGGAACTTACCAGATGGAATCGAATTGGCTGATCCATCGTTCAATGTGTCCATGAACGTGGACATGGTCCTAGGAATTGAATCATTCTTCAATTTCTTTAGGAATGGACAGCAGATTTTGTTGGGAGAACATTTGCCGGCTTTAACGAATCAGTCTTCGGCTGGGTTGTTTGTGGTGGAGTGTCTACTCCTAGTCAGTCGCTGAATATCAGTTGCAATATGTCGACATCTGAAGCCCTTGATGAGCTGGTAGCTCGCTTTTGGTCCAGTGAGGAAGTTGGAACGGCGAAGAACTATTCACCACAAGAAGCACAATGTGAGGAACATTTCGTGCGAACGGTTCAACGTGGGGAAGATGGCCGTTACACAGTCTCTCTACCGAAAAATGAAGAGGTTTTGAGGTTGATAGGAGAATCGGAAAACATCGCAGTTAGCCGTCTTCAAAGTACCGAGCGCCGATTGGCAAGGGACGCTGATCTTCGTAGTCAGTACTGCTCTTTCATGGAAGAGTATCTCCAGCTTGGCCATATGGATAAGGTCGAGGTTGGTCAAGTCTCGCCGGGACGCTGCTATCTACCGCATCATCCAGTAGTAAAGGAAGCTAGTACGACAACCAAGGTTCGTGTGGTCTTCAATGCTTCAAGCGAGACGTCGACAAGGGTGACGTTGAATGATGCACTGCTGGTGAGGCCAATCATCCAGGATGATCTACGACCAATAATTATGCGGAGTAGAACGAAACAGGTGATGCTTGTTGCGGACGTTGAAAAAATGTTCCGCCAAATTATGATTTGTAAGGAGGACAGACCGTTACAATCTATCTTGTGGAGACCATCACCGGAGGAAGAAATAAGTACGTGTGAGCTAAAAACTGTCACCTATGGTACAAAACCGGCTCCGTATTTAACGACCAGGGTTTTGAAACAGCTGTCGGAAGATGAAGAAGAGAAATTTCCACTAGCGGCCAAGGCAGTACGGGAGGATACATATATGGACGATGTGATAACCGGTACAGACGACGTGGATGAGGCAGTGAACATGAGAACGCAGTTGCAGGATCTCATGAAGGCTGGAGGATTTAGGCTACGCAAATGGGCATCCAACCAATTAGAAGCGCTGGACGGAGTTCTACAAGAAGATTTAGCGATCCCATCAACGAAGGAGATTTGCTTGGATCCAGATCCATCGGTGAAAACACTCGGTTTAACATGGATGCCGGGAACGGACACTCTTCACTTTCAATTTACCGTCCCAAGTTTGGTTGATCTGGAACCGCTGACTAAACGGAAGGTTCTGTCGGTGATTGCCACGCTGTTTGACCCGATAGGTCTCATTGGAGTTACCATTACGTCCTTCAAGGTGTACATGCAGCTTCTGTGGACAATAAGGGACGAAGATGGGGAACGACTGGACTGGGACCAACCGCTACCCAAAACGGTGGGTGAGACATGGCGAAACTATCATCAACAACTGCCAATTCACAACCAGATCAAGATCAACAGATGTGTAATCATTCCGAGGGTCGTACAAGTGGAGCTGCATTGCTTTTCGGATGCGTCAGAGAAGGCCTACGGTGGATGCATCTATGTTCGGAGCGAAGATTTCGAGGGAAGTGTTCTAGTGCGACTGTTTGCGTCGAAATCAAAGGTTGCACCTTTGAAAATTCAAACCATTCCAAGGTTGGAGCTGTGTGGGGCGCTCCTGACGGCAGAACTACACGAAAAGGTCAGCCAAGCCATCCGAATTCCTGTGAGAGCATATTTCTGGACGGACTCTACTTGCGTTTTACGATGGATAGCAGCAACACCGTCTACCTGGAGCCCATACGTTGGAAATAGATGTGCAAAAATTCAGCGTTTGACTGAGCGCTGCAAGTGGCAACATGTTTCAGGAGTCCAGAATCCCGCAGATCAGATTTCGCGGGGGATAACACCAGAGAATCTTGCTGAGAATGTTTTCTGGTGGGAAGGTCCAAGTTGGCTCTTGGACGGCCCAGACAAATGGCCACAATCGACAGGATGCCAACTTTCAGAAGATGTAGACATCGAAAAACGTCGTACGGTAGTAGCGTCCATGACGGCTACCATCGATGAGTTTATGCCAGAGTACGTGGCCAAGTTCTCATCATATTCAAGGCTGATTCGAGCTACCGCTATTTGGAAACGGCTGATCACACTTCTCCGAACACCGAAGAAGGATAGAAGGAGAAGTTTTCTGTCCACCGAGGAGCTCAGAGAAGCCGAATACACTATTATTCGACAAATTCAAAAGGTTACTTTCACCGACGAGTGGAAGACCTTATCGAAGGGAGAACCTGTGTCGCAAAAATCTCCGTTGCGTTGGTTTCACCCATATGTTTCACCGGAAGGATTGATTCGTCTCGGTGGTCGTTTAGAGCATTCTGCAGAAACGATCGATTTCAAGCATCCAACACTACTTCCGAGAGATCATCGACTAACCCGGCTAGTCGTGGAATACTACCATGAGAGATTACTGCATGCTGGTCTCCAATTGCTTTTAAGCACTATTCGACAGAAATTTTGGCCGCTAGGAGGCAGGAGCATTGTATGACAGGTTGTCCATCGTTGCTACAAATGCTTCAGAGCAAAACCATCTCCAGTGAAGCAATTCATGGGGGAGCTACCTAGGGAACGAGTAACGGTATCACGCCCATTCTCCCGGACGGGCATAGACTTCTTCGGACCAGTCTATGTCAGGCCAGGACCAAGACGAACAGCCGTAAAGGCATATTTTTTGAAGTGGATAAATAATTTTTCTTCGTGAACATTCTTATGCAATAGATGTTAAATAGATTTTAAAAGGATACATGTATCAAAAAACTAAACTTTTTTGACATATTGCCAGGTAAAGTTGGCAAAAACCTTAGGGTGTCCATATTGCCCCGCCTACCCCTACAGCAAAAGGAGGAGTCTGAGTCTGAGCGGCCACCCACCGAAGATTAATACCAAAGTCTTATTGGAGGTTTGCTGTATCTAGCCGGAAATACAAGACCGGATATTGCAATCAGCACATCGATCCCCGGAAGAAGAGTAAGTCAACCAACTAATGCTGGCTGGGTTGAAGCGAAACAAGTATTGCGCTATTTGAAATCTACTAGTAACCATCAACTGCAACTGGGAAACGTATCTCAAGATCTGGAAATTTATGCTGATGCTGACTGGATAGGTAGACCGTACGTCAAATTTAGGATATCTATTTTGGTAGGCAATGGATTAATCATGTGGTTCGCCAGAAACCAATCTTGTGTTGCTAAACAACCGAAGCGGAGTACATTTCCCTCGATGAATGTTGCCAAGATCTGAGGTATGGATTCCAACGACTGCTGAAAGATTTTGGGGAAGCAATGAAGCGCCCTATTCAGGTGTTTGTTGAAGACAATCAAAGTTGTATCAAGATGTTGGCTACCCAAGAAACAGAGATAGCTAAACAACAGTTTCTTGAGCTGAAGTTTGCTTAAAAGTTGCTTGTTCAACTCTTGTTAGACTAAAATGTTAGTTGGGTAGCAATGGAAAAAAACGATCGAAGCACATATACACCAACTTTCACCGTAACCAACCTCCCGATTGTAAGCTAACATTAGATAACAGATGTGCTAACGAAACTTTTGAATAGAGTAAGATTCGAGATGTTACGAAAAAAGATGGAATCCTACCTACAACCGACGAAGAGGAGTGATGGAATTACAATTGTAGCAACTCAATGATGCTTCTACCTTCCCTTCTGGTATTCTCCTTCCTCGTGATTCTTATGGAGTTCCTTATGGAATACTAAACAAAATTCTGAAAGAGAACTGAAAGATTTTTTTGGAGGAATACCATAAAAGGTCTAAGAAATATCCTAGATAAACGTTCAGGAAAAATCTAGGAAAGAAGTCCATGAAGAAACTCAAATAAATCTTCTGAAGAAATTCCTGAAAAAGAAATCACAGAAAAGAATTTTCAGAAGAAACTTCTAAATACATGAATCATTGCAAAACTTTTGGAAGAAACCCAGAAGAAATTGTTGAAAAACTTCAAGCCAGATGCCTAGAAGAAATCTCAGAAGGCACTCATTGAGCAATCTGATAATGAGCTACTTTATGTATCCCAAAGAAAAATCTCTGAAAGAACTCCATGAGGAATATCAGAAGAATCTTTTGAAATAATTTCTGAAAAGATATATCTGAAGGAATCCAATATTTGAAATAGAAAAAAATTGCATGAAAGAAACAAGAAAACTCAGAAAAAATACACGAGGAGAAATGAAAGTTTATGAGTAACTTCCTGGAGAAATCAGAAACAACATCCTTAGGAATGCCAGAACAACACGATATACACAGGCAAAATGATCATTGGTCAACGGTCTATCAGTTAACAACTGCTTAGAGCTCATTGATCACTAATCAGAGAAGCAGACTTTGTCTCAGTTGGCTTTTGGCCTAATTGACGTTACGCCAAGAAGAAGAAGAACCTCTAGGATGATCAGCAGATTTAGGTACAGCTTCCGCTCGATAACTGGGCTTTGTCGACAGTCCAGTAAGCGAGCACCGCTCGATAACTGGACTGAGCTTCCGGAGCCGGAGGCTATTGTTATATTTTGTTTTGTTTACCGATTTGTAAAATGTGAGGTTATATTTCGCTTATTTTTGACAGATAACTGCTTTTTAACTCGACTTTGCCCCAGTTATCGAGCGCCCAGTTAAAAAGCAGTCCAGTTAAAGAGCAGTCAGTTATCGAGCGGATGCTGTACACATTTATTTAGCAGCAGATTTTGCCAGATGCGGACCATTCCAAGAAGAATTACTTCAGAAAAAAATCCATGTATTCTCCTTAAAATATCATTCATGGCCCAATTTTCTTTTTCAGACACTCAACGAGCAGAACGGCGGTCATTCCGGTTGCATGATGTGGCCGGGATCAAACATGCCCTACACCAAAGCCAAGCTGAATTGTACGTACATGAAGGCGTACAATATGTCCCTTCCGTGGAACGATCGAGTGGACACCGCGTTCCAGTGGATCCGCGATCCGAAGCAACCGGCCAACTTGGTCATGCTGTACGTCGAGGAACCGGACTATTACGGTCACATCTACGGTCCGGACTCGGACCGGGTGGCACAGCTGCTGGTCAAACTGAACGACCTGACCCGATACATTTGGGACAAGGTTCGGGAGTTTGGGCTACAGGAGCGAGTTAACGTCGTGCACCTCAGCGACCACGGAATGGATTCGCTGAGTCCGAAAAATTTCATCAATCTGACGAGCTTCGTCCCGAGCGACGTGAAGTACGACCGGTACGGAAACACTCCGGTCTTGCAGATTGTGCCGAAGGTGAAGCAACAGACGGCCGATCTGTACCGGGCGCTGAAGAGCGCTTCGGAGAAGAATGGGAACTTCGATGTGTACACGTTGGAGAATTTGCCCGCGCGGTGGCACTTTAACAATTCGCAGCGCACCGGACCGATTACGGCGGTGGCCCGGTTAGGGTATGGATTCGATGATATGTGGGAGACGGCCGAGTACTACCGAAAAACGTACAATGTGTCAGGTAAGCTTGAAATAAAGTGTAGCAAAAAAAGCCCACTTTCCGTGTAAATTTAATACTTTGACCGTGTTATATTTACACCCTATTTCATATCCCTTGTAGTAACTCCGGAGACCAAGTACGGTGTCCACGGGTACGATAACGACCTTCCAGTCATGCATCCGATCTTCTTCGGCTATGGCCCTAGGATACGGGAGCGAACCATGGTAGATCCATTCGATACAGTCGACTTGTTCTACCTGTTCTGCGAGATTCTAGATCTCAAGCCACCGGCATACCTGGCCGGTCAACGGCAGCACATTCTGGGCGTACTGCGAAACGATTCCCGGGATGACGACGACGGAAATGGTAACGGATCCACACGAACCGGCACTCTAGTCGGTAAGCGTAAACCTAACGCATCGGGTTGAGCCATTTAACCGCGTTGACTAACCGAGGTGAGCCTTTCCTTTCTCTCTCTCCATTCCATTCCAGTCATTTTCGCCGGTAGTTTGGTGGGGTCATTTGCACTGGTGAGCATGCTGGCGTTCGTTGTCCTGTGGCAACGGCGCCGCCGGGAGAACTTGGTACCGTCCTATTTGTACGACGAGGCGGAATCTTTTCTGGACGAAGGCAACAAACTGTTACCGGCCTCGGCCAGCACCCATCAACAGCAGCAGTCCCAGTATCAACATCATCCTTCCAGCAATCACCGTAGCCACCATCAGCATCATCAACTGCGGTCCAGTGCGTCCATCAACGGGGATGTGGTTTCGATAGACGTTTGAGAGTGACCGAGGGTGTCGCCATCCATGTAGTTCGTTCATTGTTCATTCCTAGTGTTTTCTGTTGGGCTGTCTTCCTTTTAACTTGTTTGTTGCACGTCTCATGTTGTTTCCATTTCTGAATCTTGGCAGTTTTTTTTAACGAACGTAGGTAGCAGTAGTAGGAGAAGGTCATCGCATATGTGGTAAGTGTCAATGATTGTACCCTACTTCCATTGGAAGCTTTACGACCCCGACCTTAGACAGAACTTTTTTTTATTAGTTTGGCCTTTCATCAGAAAAGCCGTTTTTATCCTTTAGTGACTGCATAATTTGAAATCCGTCTTAAGATACTAGTTTGAGGAAAGCAGCAAATTTATGGTGTGTAAATCAGATTGAACTTTCTATGTAAATCTGAAATGAATTCAAGTAAAAACCGAAGCACGATGTTGCGTGGTTTGAACAAATGTTAAGATAAAAACTTTACGAGGTGAATCCATCAGCAATCACACTTTCCATGATAAACGAGAAAACCATATTAGTAAGGTTTTACAATAAAATTAAAGCAAGGATCGAACTCACCAATTAATATGTCCATCGCTAGTCGTTCGCTGACTAACAGAAACTTTCACACCGAACAGACACGGGAAAATGAAAACACACTAGATTACGAGACGGGAAAACGTCCCAAAGGAAACCTCGATAACTTCTCCTGTCGCTACTGGTTTTCGACAGTCAGCTCCATTGACGGTGTGCAGTTCAAGAAACTTTGGGACGGTAGAAACTATTACCTCTTGGTGTGCTTACCTACATCGGAAAGTCAATAATGTCTTCTTCTATCTGTTTTCGACCTTGTCGCCGACACCTTTGGCGACACCTCATTTTCCTCTCACCTAGCTGTACTTGTGTCCAAAAGTTTCTTGCACGAAATAGTACATATTGGGGATCTCGCTACAGTTATTTTCTGAGCAGCAATGGATAGATAACCAGTTGAACGGAAGGCCCAGGTAGTGTGGGTTTAGGGACCGCCTCGTACGAAGGAGGCGGGACTACACATCCGTCCCACTAAACACATGTCTAATGCGCCAAATCCTACGTCTCTCCGGGATCATCTCTAGAAGGCATTGCTTCGAAGAGGGGCTAAAGGACATCGCACCCCCAAGGTGAACTGCGTAGCCTAGCCATGCAGCGATGAACATCTATGTATGACACGCTCTTTGGGGAGCACACCAAGGTAATGTGCTGGCGATTTGCTAGCTTGTTGAGTGGTTTTACCGCTCCCTTTGGTCTCGGGAATCGGGCAGGGTCAATCACCACGCCCGCGCCCAACTGTTCTACAATCATCAAGAACTGATACTTGCGTGCAACACGATTTGATCTACTGAAGGCTTAGGCCCTATCAGCTAGCATCAGAAGGAGTTGCTAACACTGGGGCCTCCACCTGCCCCGTCCCTTACCAGGGATCCAACCCAGTAGACCAACGCCACGACAGCAACGCTACCACATAAGGGTCGATTTCGACCGCAGAGCACCGGTATGACCTACATAGCCGGCCCCGAACCTTTGGACCAACTCTTGTATAGCGTCTGCACTAGCCATTCTCCGAATCCTCGCGCCACCTTCTCTGTAGCTTCAAGACTATGTGGGTGGTAGCCGCTGAAACGGCATTCCAGCGAGACTCATCCCTACACATCCTCTGGACAAGATGGTCCGGAGTTGTGTCCTCCATGTATGTGGCAAGCATGTGGTCACGCATTATGCTAGAACGCGGGCACACGAACAAAACGTCTTCCGTCGTTCCCTGTAAACCAGCACAAACCGGACATTCGGGAGAGACCGCATGGCCGAAACGATGTAGATACTGTCGGAAGCAACCATGGCCTGAAAGGACCTTAGTCAGGTGGAACGTTACTTCCACTAAATATTTACTATCTACCCTCACAATTAACCTAGTAAGAGACGAACAAGCCAAGGGCTGAAATTCTCTATAATAAAGACGAATGAATCAATCAATCTATGGGTCCACCATGGGGGCCACCTTCCTTTAGTGGAACTGTCCCACGCGCGCTGCCATTTGACCATGGAGGTCATCCTGGCAGTCCTGCGTATGCCTATTGCTCCACGCATTTCGAAGCACTCCATGTCCTCCCTGATATGGATGCCGATAGGCACCATATCAATGATGACGCAGAGCGCATCGTGTGACACGGTACGGTACGCGCTCGCAAACCTCAGGCACATCAGCCTGTAAGTACTTCCCAGCTTACCACTGTAGCATTCGATACTTAGCGCAGTGCCCCACGCCGGGCCGCCACACCTTAGTATGGACGTAGCGACATTAGCCAGAAGCTTGCGCTTACTGGCGTACACCGCAGAGCTATTGGGCATCATCCGGGACAGTGTCCTATAGCTGTAGAAACTCTTTTACATACGTAAACGTGGCTACCGAAGGAAAGCTTATCGTCGATCATCACGCCGAAATGTTTGACGGAGCGCTTCGACGTGATAGTACAATCGCCTCCACTGATCATTGCTTGTTGCTCCGACTTCCGGTTGTTCTCAGTTTTGTGGACAACCAACTCCAATTTCCTGGATCTCATCCACGCCTCCACAACCTTGATCGAGTGGGCCGTAGTCAACTCCACTTCTTCGATCGACTCACCGTAGACTTCGAGCGTAATGTCATAAGAAAAGCCAATGATCTACACTCTCACCGGGAACTCTAGCTTCAATAACTCGTCGTACATGATATTCCATAACACCGGACCCAGGATGGAACCTTGCGGGACTCATGAGGTTATGTGAAAGCATCTTCGACCCACTTCTGTGTCGTAAACTAGTACTCGATTCTGGAAGTAACTTCCAAAAATCTTGTACAGGTACCCGGGTATCCCCTGACGCAGGAGCGCATCGGCAATAGCCGGCCAACTGGTGCTATTGAACGCGTTCCTTACATCCATTGTCACTACCGCACAGTAGCAAGTTTCTCTTTTCATACGCTGGAGCGCTATCTCGGTAGGTTTTTTTTTGTAACCGACAGGACAGCGTGTACGGTCGACAACCCCTTTCGGGAGCCGAAATGGCTGCTCGAGAGACCATTTACATTCACGGTGTGCCTCAACATTCTATTGAAGAGGATCTTTTCGAGCACCTTCCCCGCCGTGTTGTTCAAGCACATTGGTAGGTTGCCAACGGGTCTCCGGGTGGTTTCCCCACCGACGAACCGACGTGACAGCTAGAACAAATAAATTAAAATTTGTTGTCCCCGACGCCATGATGAAAAATAGCCGAACACTATCGCCACCTCTATAACGGTTCGCGTTCATTTGATAGCATGATCCCAAACCCCCGTGTGTTGATATAGGAAATGGTTTGCGCCTACGCTGATTTGACAGAAGCGTTCGCTCGCTTCGCTGGCCGACCGTTAAATTTAGGGGGACAGTTTTGAAATACCATTGTCACGTCGGTTCGTCGGTGGTTTCCCCACCTTTGGCAACATAACCATGCTCTGCCTCTGTCAAACTTCTGGGAAACATCCCGGGAGCCTACGCTATAGCTGCATTTAAGGCTGGGTTCGGAACTTCGTCCGGACCTGGGGCCTTACCTACGCTAAGAGACTTTGCTATTCCCGTAAGTACCACATTGGTGACCCTCTCCTCGTCGCCAGCTCCAGTTCCCGGCTGTCCTACGCAAGGAGGCCAAGGACTAGGATCATGACGCGGAAAAAGCCTCTCGATGATCCCCTCCAACATCTCTGGAGATTGCTCTGTAGGAGCCATTACACCTCTTTGGCACTTTGACAGAGACCCTCAAAGCAGACCTTTTTGCTTGCCCTTAATATGACAGCGGCGAACACCACCCGCCGTTCGTTTCGCTCATGCTCGCAGTTCATGCTCGCTGCATCCGCCGCCTATCCTGTAGACATGTGCGGAGCAGGTCCGCAATCGCTTGAGTCCACCAGTAAGCCGGTACTCTCCCATTTCCAGGGTGTCCTTGCCTAGGCATGGTCGCATCACATGCACGCGAGAGCACCGCTAAGAGCTCGTCCCCGCTTAACCCGAGCAGGTTTCAATCACGGCGGCGTGCCTTCTCAAATACCTCGCCGTTTGTGTATCATGTCTTCCACCTACGGGCTACGAGGGCTTGGCCTTGTTGTAGTCGATACTGTAGCGAACCGCCAAGTGATCGCTACCCTCCAGTTCGAGCTACTTGTTAGACCAGGACTACTAAAAGTAACTAACAATTATCGACTCCGCACCGTTCCGATTCAAGGTGCTCTTGGTACCGACATTAGCCAAGTCGACACCTAGTATGGCCAGTGTCTCTAGCAGGACCTGACCCCGCAGGTTCGTGTAACGGCTTCCTCATTCCACGGCTCAGGAGCTCCGTCTGAGATTCTAGCTTCTTTCAGAATTTCTTCCAAACTTCCTCCAGGAATTCCTTCAGAATCTCCTTCCGTGATATCTCTAGATTATTCTTTAACGATTCCTCCTAGAGTTTCTTCTGGGATTGCTCAGGAAGTTCCTTATGAAGTTGTTCCAGGGATTTATTTAGAATTCTTTCGGAAATTCGCTTCATAATTCACCCAGGAACTTCTTCCGAGATTTCTCCAGGTTTTCATTTCGGAATCCCTCCAGGAATACCTCCACGAATCCTGGGATTCCTCTAGGCACTTCTTCCGCGGTGTCTCCAGAAATATCTTTCAGGATTTCTCCAGCAAATTCTTCTGAAATTCCTTAGGGAGTTCCTTATCAGATTCTTCCTGGAGTTTATGTAGGACTCTTTCAGAAGTTCTCTCTAGAATTCTTCCAGCAGCTCCTTATGAGACTCTTCCGCGAGTTTTTGTAGCATTCTGAATCCTTCAAATTTCCCTCTGGATTTTATAGATATGTGCAGTCAGTCATTCTGAATCCTTCAAATTTCCCTCTGGATTTTTACCAGAAGTTTCTTCTGAATCCCCAAAAAGTTTCCATCTGGGTTTCCTGTAGGAGTTCTTTCCGAAGTGAATTTCTTTCGGGGTGCGTCCACGGTTTCCGAGTGCCCTCCGGGAATCCTATTCGAGATTTCTGCTGAAATGCCTCATGCCTTATGAGATTCCTCCTGGAATTCCTTGCTAGATCCCCCAGGAGTGGCTTCTGAGATTTCTGCTGGATTCCTTTTGGAGTTTTTCTTTGATTTGTTCAATACTTTTGAAATATTTTTGAAAGTTTTCTCTGGGATTCCTGGAAGGAATTTCTGGTGAAATATAATCCCCGAAAGAGTTTAAGAAAATATACAAAAGAATCTTCGGAAGAAATTCCTTAAGAAAGGACTTCCTAAATAAACTTCTGCATTTTACAGGAACCCCTGGAGTAATTCCATAAGGGATTCCATAAAAAACGCCTAGAGAATCTCCATTTGGAACATCTGAGCGAATCCCAGAAGGAAGAAATCTCGAAAAGAGGAAACCCAGAAGAAACTCCTGGAAGGTCCCGACAGCTAACTTCTGAATCAAACTCAGAGAGCACTCCTGGAAGAATCTCAGAAGGAAGTCCACTTTGCAAATTCGCTTGTACTGACTGCAATTGATCTAGTAGCAGCATATTGTCGTCGCGGTTGAAACCCGAAGTTTACCCACACCCGACAATCGAATTTTCTCAAAACCCGTACGTCGGACGTAGTGCGCTGGACAGCGGACCTGGCCCTCTATCCAGCGCACTGTGCCCGACGTACGTCCGACACACGGTTTAGGAGAAACATCGATTTTCGCGTGTCAAAAATTCCGATTTTCAACTGCACGAACAATATCAAAGTTCCCTAGAGTTCTCTCAAATTGCCCAGGGGAATTTTGATTCGATTTGGGAAGAGAAGATAAAGACATCTCTAATTTTTTGATATGTTATGTATAAATGTCCCAGCTTTCAATGATGCAAAAATTTTGAAAATCGGTGGTGGCCCTCGTGGTGAAAAAAATGTTTTGGTATAAAAATCCAAGATGGCGGCCAAAATCAATATGGCCGACCCAACTTTTTGTTATTGTAAATAGTAGCTCTATTTTTCCTCTTTTCAACAACAGTTCGTTTTGAGGTGGTTATTGGAGAAACTTTCGAGTTATAACGGTTTAAGTGAGCCACCATTTGACCAAAATCGAGGGGTCTGTAAAAATTGTTGTGGCTCTAACTAACGGGGGGTCCATAAATTTGAGTAACCAAATGCATTTTTCTTACTTCCAGAATTTCGGCACCTTAAACATTTTTGAAGACAAGGTGTAAATAGTGGGCCGGTCTCAGCGAGAACTACCCCTATTGATTGTCATTTTCTAATTTACAAATACTCTCTTAGAGAATCGTAAGATTTATTTATAGAAATTCGATTTCTTCTTAATTCTATTCAAAATTTTGTATTGCAAATCTTATTATGGAGTATATTATCTGTGATCTGAAATCGATTCTGAAACTATGAGTTTTGAATCAAAAGATTTTAGATTAGGGTAAAATTTTAGATTTTTACTTGCGTTCTGGAAAAAATTAGTTGAAGTTGTTACTAGATTTTTGCAATTGAAATTTAAACGCAAAATTCAGAAGTTAAAATATCATACTTGGTTAGAATTTTGCTGAATGTCGATAATCTGAACTTTTAAGGAAATCAGACAACTAAAAAGTATTTTTATCAAAAATAAAAATAAAATAAGTGTGTATGAAGGATATGACTGAAAATTTCGAACGGATTTATCAACTCGCTGTAAACATTTATAGTATTTTCAACTCGAGAATACCTAAAACCTGTTCTGCAATGTTGCATAAAGCCAGACTGGATAAATATATTAAAAGCTTGAAAACTTATCTCAAATTATTTAGACTAAGAATTTACGAGGCTAAACACTTGGTCACCTTAATCTTACTTAGACTTCTTCAAAAAACGAAAAGAGCACAATAATTTAAATGTTTTAAGTATGAGTGCTACGTTACGTTAGTTTATTAAAACCAATGAAAGTGACAAAATGTGTTTATTTTAAAAGTCAGTCCGAATTTGCATTTGGAAATACGTGCTAATGGGTCGCCTAATTCTATAAAAATCAAAAGTGGGTCGCAAGCTCAAAAAGTTTGAGAACTCTTGGTCTAGATTTTAACACAAATGTTGGTGTTTTTCGGCTAACTAGTCGATGTGGTATGATTGAACATGTGCAAAAACTTAAGTTCATAGGCACAAATGCTATTGTACAACAAATCAATAATTTAAAAAGAAAAAAAAATGCAAATATCAACCTGTAGTTCTGGTGTGATTTGAACCTATAACTCTTCAAGCTAGACAGGGCGCGTTTGCCAACTTCTCCACAGAACAGGTAACGACCATTTTTCCGTTTCTTTTTTTTCTGTTTTCCAACACATTTGTGCCCATAGACGTCAAGGTTTTACGTGTGTTCAACATTGATTCTGTCGAATGTCGGAGGCGTAAACGCTCATCCTGGTAAAACTCCCCATCATATTCTACGTACCAATACATATCAGCTGTAGTTGTAGAGAGAGCGAGTGTACTGTAGATTTTAGTTCCAATAATCATTTTCGCTCTATAAGATACCTACCTGTTAACACACATTCACGATTATTATTGTTGAGAGCTAATAGTTTAGAACCCCGAAACCTACGAGTATTCCGACAATACCTGGCGCGAAGGAAGTGAAATCGAAGAAAAGTTTCGAAGAGGACGCTTCCAAGCCGATCTACCCTAGACCCTAGACTCTAGCTAGAGAGTGTTACACAACACAGTGTATATAAAATACTCTTATTCTGTTTCCGTGTCAATTAACATGACTCCCCGAGCTACCGAAACACACACTAACAAACAATAGTGGGAGCACTTTTATCATATAGAAAATGGATCGTAGATTATGAGGGTATCGTTTGAATCCATTATAGTACATATAACAACAAAAACATATGATTATTACATCGAATTACTGATCCATGAAATCGTTGTTAGATCAGAACGTGACACGTTTTATGAAAGAATCGTCTAAGGGAAAACAGGAACTGAATAAAATGGAATTTCCCGTAATCGGCAGTTTCGAATGCAATTAGTAATTACAGTAGTTTTTAGGAGTTTTCGGGCATTGCAGTAACACCTAGGCAGCTGTTGGAACAAAAACTGTGAGATAAGTCAGCCTGTTACGAAAGAGGAACTCTTGACTGGACAATTTTCGCAGATTTCGTACAAAAATTCTTGACCGGGTGCCGAAGTAAATCTAGATTGGGTTTCAGATAAAGTCCTGCCTGGATTCCAGCGAACATTCTGATCTGACTTTGGAGGAAGTTTTGACCGGGTTTCTGACGGAATCTTGCCCTGATTTTGGAGGAAATACTGTCCGTGGAAATTTTGACCAGAGTTTTCAGAGACAATCCTGTCCGAATTTCGGAGGAAATCCTAACCGGATTTCGGAAGAATATTCTGTCTAGTCTTCTGACAAAATCTTGTGTGGATTTTGGAAGAGATTCTGTCTGGATTTCGGAAGAAATATTGTCAGGACATCTGAGGAAATCATAACCTTGAGTTTTCGGAGACAGTCCTGTTCGAATTTCGAAGAAAATTCGGTCTAGAATTCGGTCTAGAATCCTGGCTGTATTTTAGAAGAAATCTTGTCTGGAATTCTGCCGAAATCTTGTCGGGATTTTGGATGGAATCTTGTGTGGAATTCTGATGGAATCCTGTCGTGAGTCTCCAGAGACAATCCTGTCTAAATTTCGAAATTCTAATGAGATTTCTGACGAAATCTTGTCTTGTTTCTAAGGAAATCCTGTCCGAATTTCAGAGGAAATCCTGACCAGATTTTAGAAGAAAATCCTGTCCGTATTTTAATCGAAACCTTGTCCGGATTTCGGAAGAAATCCTTGTCTGGATTTCTGAACAAATCCTGTCCTGAGTTTTCAGAGTCAACCCAACAAACATTTTCGCTGTATAAGAGTGGAACAAACCACTCTTAAGCAAACTTTAGCTTAAGAAACTGCTATTCAGCTAATTCTGTTTGTTGGGAATCCTGTTCGGATTTCGAAGGGAATCCTGAGCAGATTTAGAGGAAATCCTGTCCGAATTTCGGAGTTCTGGTGAGATTATTTAGGAAACCTTGCCCGGATTTTGGAGAATATTCTGTATGAATTTCGGAAGAAGTCTTGTCTGGGTTTCTGAGGAAATCCTGATCTGAGTTTCCAGAGACAATCCCATTCAGATTTCGGAGGGAATACTGATCAGATTATATTGGAAGTGGATTTCAGAGGAATGCCAAACCAATCCAAAATGTATTTTGGAGGAATCTATGTCCGATTTTTGTAGGAAATCCTTTTCAAAATTTTGAGAAAATTTTGTCGAGATTTCAAAAGAAACCAGTCGGTGTTCCGCAGAGTATCCTGTCCGAATTCCGGAAGAAGTCTTGTCCAAATATTCATCCAAATCAATATCCGTACTATGTGGAGCACATCCAGGTCAAAATCCGTACTATTAGGATTATTGATCGTATGGAGCACAGGTTACCCAAAACCTACATCGAACAATGTGCACAAAAACAGTGTTACCAGCATTTGCCATTGTTGTCAAAAACTGCTGTCAACAAAAAGAAGGAAACGAGACGTCAAAGTTGAACAAAAGAAGCAAACAGCAGATCAGCCATAGTAACAAGTAATTATTTAATAATCTAATAATTGTATATTTAATTACCTACTGATGATAATCCGGTACTGAAAGGAAAAAAAATATGTAAATAAGAAAAGGACAGAACTAATTTTAAAACAGAATTCTATACAGATATCTTTATATTGTCACACCTACCAGTGAATAACCATCGTATAGTCAAGAAAACCAATCATTCGATGGTGAAATTGATTTTCTACAGAGAAAAATAAACAAAAACGATACGAGAACGAAAGGTTTGTGAACCTGGAATAGGTGAAACGAAATGACAGCAACACAAGTTCGTAGGAAAAGTAAAGAATAAACTTCTTGTGATATTTTTTATATCGATAAAACTTCTTAAGAGTTGTAACCGTACACAGCATAGACACACATACCTTTTAAACTATTGTACTAACATGGGATTGGGTGAGAAACTTGAAAAAAGAAATGAAACACGAAGAGGAAGAGACTATACACATTTTAATAAGTGATCGCTATTAACTATTCTACATCCTATTGAACACAGAAAAAAAAACCTGACTTACGTGATTGATTAATGATAACGCATAGTGATTTTCCATTGGATTATGTAGTCTATATCTTGTTCTATGCAAATTTGCATCTATCAGCGTCGTCGTCGGGAGCACACAAATGTCGCGTTATGTGAGGGATCCCCGATAACACGTGACATACATATGATGGAATAAAAACAAAGAGAATTTTTCTATATTTTTCGGTTTCCCAAGAGATGCTGCGGTTTGGGCACACTGCGTGCGAGAAACACTTGCTGGTCCAGACAGTCATGTCAAATAGCTACAGTATTTCTGCGCTGGAGTGGCCTAAAGTAGCAAAATATACAAAACTTACACGGTTTAATAAAGATGATAAATCCCCTTAGTAGAATATACAGTGCTTCCTGAAAGAAATGGCCTTGATCGTGCAGTCTTAAGGACGAATCCGAAACAAGTCACCACTGGCTGGTTAGTAGGCTATGGAAGGTTTCCAAGTTGTAGGTACAACCAGGAATGGCAAATGTCGCGGAATTTCATGAAAAAAATGTCATGACATTTTCTATTTACGCTGATTAGTAGTAGAAGTAGATCGTAGTAATCCATGGTTATGCTAGTAAAGAATTATCTATACATATCCCTTTCGTGACGAACCAGCACAATTGGGTTCTTAAATTTAGAACAATGTATTGATTTTTTTGATTTTATACGAAAGAGCACCTTTTTCTAAGCCAGTATGATTTTTTTTCAGATTTTTAGAACTTTATTTTGATACCTAAATTCAATTACAAAGAGATTTTTTGAAATCACCTTTTGACAGCTGGGCAACTGTTTGACAGCTCCGCCCAGTACAAAATGCGATGAGGGGTGATTCGACAAATCGCTCCCATACAAACTTTAAATCGATTTTTAAATAGGTTCCCGGGCACCAAAATTCATAAAAATTTGGATTTCGGCTCAGTTTGGCATGCAGATTCAGAATATGCAACTATCTCAACACCGCTAAAGAAGCCAATTGTGCTGTTGAGCAGTAACATGTTTGCACATTTTTTTCATCTGTTTAGACTTTATTTCAAGTGATGTAAACTGTTTCCATAATTCAGCCATCACTTGTACAAGTATGTGTGTATTTTTTTTTTCTGTTCGGGTGAGCCACTGCGACCAGTATTTAGATCTTTTGTGGCATTACCCGTATCCTTAGTATTTAGTGCATGTCGTACTACTCCATTGTCATTGAGAGGCAATGAAGCATCGATTTCTGTACAGTTCCTGTTTTGTTATCCCAGAGGTGCAAGAAATCGATTGCGATGAAAAGGTCCCGTTATCATAGAGATTTAAATTCCAGTGAAAAAGCGCCCCTAATCAAACACAATCTATTTGAATTCTGAGAAAAACAAAACGGTGGTACTGATATTTATCCATGCATCGGAACTCTAGCCCCATCCATGTCTTGCTTCTAGTTTAGTCCCAGGACAACAAAGAAAAACCCGGGACTTTGGGCTAGTTGCAAAACTCTGTCAAATTAGAGAATGTGTTCTGCAATAAGAATGCACGTGAGTCCTTGAATTACCAAAACTTAACAGTCCGTGATAGGTTAGTACGTAGTTAGATACGAAAAGCATGTTTGTTTTCCTAACATCAAGTGTAGTCTCGGGTGGGCAAAGTCCGATTCTTTAACTATCAGCAAGGCAGAATAAATGCAATTTTTTGAAACTGTCACCAGTAACAAGGACTTTGTACCATGAATCCTTATTACCAAAACACATTACCCCAACTTGACAGACCGGATGTGTGTAAATAAACTTTTGTTTAAATTGCCTGTGGGATTTGCCACAACAAGGTAAACAAAAAGTGGACAAAAACCGCAAAACATGAAAAAGTTTTATCTATCGCATATTTTTTATTTCCGATTTATAAAGGCAATCAAAGCTAGAAATCGAAAAATAAAGAGTAGCTCTTTCAAATGAGGAAAAATAATTGTTGGTTTGTTGGAAAATATAAGAGTTCTGGAGATCCAAAGTTGAGCAATTTGTATGGAGATTTCACTTTTATGCGCTCCGTCACGAAAGGGATATAAAATGAATTTCTGTCTGTCTGTCTGTCTGTCTGTCTGTCTGTCTGTCTGTCTGTCTGTCTGTCTGTCTGTCTGTCTGTCTGTCTGTCTGTCTGTCTGTCTGTCTGTCTGTCTGTCTGTCTGTCTGTCTGTCTGTCTGTCTGTCTGTCTGTCTGTCTGTCTGTCTGTCTGTCTGTCTGTCTGTCTGTCTGTCTGTCTGTCTGTCTGTCTGTCTGTCTGTCTGTCTGTCTGTCTGTCTGTCTGTCTGTCTGTCTGTCTGTCTGTCTGTCTGTCTGTCTGTCTGTCTGTCTGTCTGTCTGTCTGTCTGTCTGTCTGTCTGTCTGTCTGTCTGTCTGTCTGTCTGTCTGTCTGTCTGTCTGTCTGTCTGTCTGTCTGTCTGTCTGTCTGTCTGTCTGTCTGTCTGTCTGTCTGTCTGTCTGTCTGTCTGTCTGTCTGTCTGTCTGTCTGTCTGTCTGTCTGTCTGTCTGTCTGTCTGTCTGTCTGTCTGTCTGTCTGTCTGTCTGTCTGTCTGTCTGTCTGTCTGTCTGTCTGTCTGTCTGTCTGTCTGTCTGTCTGTCTGTCTGTCTGTCTGTCTGTCTGTCTGTCTGTCTGTCTGTCTGTCTGTCTGTCTGTCTGTCTGTCTGTCTGTCTGTCTGTCTGTCTGTCTGTCTGTCTGTCTGTCTGTCTGTCTGTCTGTCTGTCTGTCTGTCTGTCTGTCTGTCTGTCTGTCTGTCTGTCTGTCTGTCTGTCTGTCTGTCTGTCTGTCTGTCTGTCTGTCTGTCTGTCTGTCTGTCTGTCTGTCTGTCTGTCTGTCTGTCTGTCTGTCTGTCTGTCTGTCTGTCTGTCTGTCTGTCTGTCTGTCTGTCTGTCTGTCTGTCTGTCTGTTTGTCTGTCTGTCTGTCTGTTTTTTTTTTCTTTTTTTTTACTTGGTGGTAAAGCCTTTATGCCTTCCCGACACGCGTTCGATAAGCATGACCAGTGCTACCGATTTCGTCCATCGCGTGCCAGTTCGTGAGGGACTCAGAACAGAGAAGAGAACTCTGAACCCTACGCCTCTAACCTCCACCAAGGTCTACAGTGCCTGCTTCCCCCGGATTCCACTAGAAGCGACTACTTCGGGGGGGCTGTGCTCATGCACTTCACTTGTTATCAGGCAAAGCTAGTCACGCTAGATCGCTGACTTTATCTCCAACATAACTGCTGCGCTCTCATGAGCTTTATCTTAATCACGTAGCTTTAACTGCTGCGCTCTCGTGACCTTTGACATACTGCTGCTTCTCTCCAAGTTGACCAGTAGAATGCCGAGGTCAGTTCGGCAATGCCAGTTGGAGGGTGGCTATTCTACTTCGGGTGGCTTTCTCGCTGCGTTCGTTGACCTTTTCCTGGGCGAACCGGTTGAGTGCCGAGGTCGGTCCGGCGATTCCGGTTGGAGGATGGCTTCCGGTACGCTGGCGCTCCGACGACGACCCGAACCAGTGGTTTTCCACGGGCGCTGATTACTCAGATAGTCCCCGGCGGTGAATCTATCCTACTCCGACGAAGAGTTCCCCGGCGATGGAAGATCTTCCGAACCGATATTTCCCAGATCGGTGCCGAGGTCGGTCCTGCGATTCCGGTTGGAGGGTGACTTCCGGTTCACAGGCGCCCCGACGACCATTCTCTGGTGCTTCTCGCGACATACTCGTCCTAGTCCCCGGCGGTGGAGCTTGCTTACTCCGACGGAGAGTTCCCCGGCGATGGAAGTTCTCCCGAACACGGTGGTTTGATCCCGACCAGTCAGGTGTCGAGGTCGGTTCGATGATTCCGGTTGGAGGGTGGCTTCCGGTTCACCGGCGCCCCGACGACCCAAGACCAGAGCGTTACGACTACTCGGACTAGTCCCCGACGGTGGATCTAGCCTACTCCGATCGCGATCCGATGCCCTTTGGTCTTCACGCCATTTCCGCTGCAGTGACGACAGGATCTGTCCCACAGCCCTGTTCACCGCATTCCAGGTGCTTTCTTCCCGACACATTCGTTCTACAATGTTGTCGGGGCTAAGGCTTGTGATACTCTCCGCTAACATCCCGTCTCGTGCTGCCCTGAATCTGGGACAGTGGAAAAGCACGTGCTCTGGTGTCTCCGCATTACTCGGGCATGCTGGGCAAAGTGGGGACTCTGCGTGCCCGAATCGATGCAGGTACTTCCGGAAACATCCGTGGCCTGACAAGAACTGTGTCAGGTGAAAGTTGACCTCCCCGTGTTTCCTATCCAACCAGGTTGAAACGTTCGGAATGAGCCGATGGGTCCATCTACCGTTTTCAGCGTTATCCCACTGCTGTTGCCACTTTCTTACGGTGTCAGCTCGGGCTCTTCTTCGGACTCCTGATATGTCTCTATCTCTATAGCACTCGTTTTCTTCCTCGAGTAGAAGATCTATGGGAATAGTTCCGGCTATCACGTAGACTGCTTCTGACGAAATTGTACGGTACGCACTGCATACTCGCATGGCCATCAACCTGAACGTACTGTTCAGCCGAGATCTGTTCCTCCTTGTCTGTAGTGCCGTCACCCACACAGGCGCTGCGTATCGGAGCACCGATGTGGACACACCTGCCAGTAGTCGCTTCTTGCTACTGCTGATCGCTGAGTTATTGGGCATGATCCGAGATAGTGCCGAAATCACCTTTGCAGCCCTTTCACACGCGTAGTCGACGTGACTATTAAAGTTTAGCCTATCGTCTAACATAACTCCCAGGTGTCTCACATCCCAAGTAACCAAAAGTTCAGCTTCTCATGACAAAATGTACTTTCAAGTTCCGCGAAGTTCAGATAAAGTTCCAAATGGAACTTTCTGGCTGCTTAAGAGGCTAACGATGAGCCTTGCTAGAACTTCGGTCACAAGTTCCGGCAAGGCTCATTGTTAGCCTCTTAAGCAGCCAGAAAGTTCCATTCGGAACTTTATCTGAACTTCGCGGAACTTTAAAGCTGCTTAAGATGCTACTCGGAACTTTGTCGGAACTTTCAAGTTCATAGAAGTTCAGTTTAGTAGTATTGTGTTTCAATGAAGATTAAATTTATTTCTTTTACAGAAAACAACTATTTAAGCATACACGAATAAAAGACAAATATGAATTTATCAAATCAATGAATATTAGGCTTGAGCAAAAAAATATTGCCACCCATGGGATTCGAACCGATAGTCGCTGCGTGAGAACCCTACGCTCTACCACAGAACTACAGTTGCGATTAAGTGAACAACAGGTAAAGTCTGACTTGAATCGATTTTCTGTCGGCAGCTAGTTTTGCACATTTGTACAGTAGTGAAGTCAGATTGACTTTGCCAAGTGTCTTCGGCAGCGCAGCGGTAAGTCGGCAGGCTATCACGCAGGAGGATCCAGTTCAAATCTACATAGCAGCGACATGTGTGAAAATATAATTATCAGAAACAATTTCCAGACAAGAATTACAAACCCACTAACAGAGTTGTGATTCTGAAAAACACATTTTTGTTTCTGCATGAATTTTGTCAAAGTTCTGTCAGAAGCTGCTTAGAAGGCTATCCAGCGTGCTTATGTGAACTTTCAAGCTCCAAAATTACTTAAAAATGGAGCTGCTTAGAAGGCTAACGAGCACCCTCGAACAAGCTGCTTAGCTTATAAAATACCCTTTTATCTGAACTTTTGGTTACTTGGGATTCCGCTTCGATTCGATGATGCACTCTCCGACCGAAATTCTCGCCTGTTGTACCGCCTTTCGGTTGCTTATCAAAACCATCTCGGTCTTGTGATGAGCTAGGGCCAGCTTTTTCCCCCGCATCCAGTTTTCGACAACATCCAGTGCTGAAAATTTCATTTCGTTCTGTCTGTCTGTCTCCTAAAAAAATAAGGCACTCATCTCTAGCCATCTACAAACCAGATGATGTAAAAAGTGTAAGATCATTACGACGCTTAAAAGTTCCTATAGTATGGAATTACAATGTAGTACCCGAATGATCAATTTGACCCCGGTTTACGGCACGACGTTTGCCGGGACATTACATACATACATTTATTTGTTCTACATCATTAAGACAAGACATAATCAACAATAGTACGCCACAATACTCGGTTTGTGGCTGCCGCTCTCCATCCTCGGTCGCGTCCAATGCTCGCCAGGTCACGCTCCACCTGGTCCGCCCATCGTGCTCTCTGCAATCCACGCCTTCTTGTGCCAACCGGATCCGTTGCAAACACCAGCTTTGCAGGGTTGTTGTCCGGCATTCTTGCAACATGCCCTGCCCACCATATCCTTCCGGCTTTGGCCACCTTCTGGATGCTGGGTTCGCCGTAAAGTGCAGCGAGCTCGTGGTTCATTCTTCTCCGCCACACACCGTTCTCCTGCACACCGCCGAAGATCGTTCTTAGCACGCGTCGCTCGAAAACTCCGAGTGCTTGCAGGTCCTCCTCGAGCATGGTCCATGTCTCGTGCCCGTAGAGGATCACCGGTCTTATTAGCGTTTTGTACATGGTGCATTTGGTGCGTGGGTGAATCTTTTTCGACCGCAGTTTCTTCTGGAGCCCGTAGTAGGCCCGACTTCCGCTGATGATGCGCCTCCGAATTTCACGGCTCACGTTGTTGTCAGCCGTCAGTAAGGATCCGAGGTAGACGAATTCCTCCACCACCTCGAAAGTATCCCCGTCTATCGTAACATTACTACCCAGACGGATCCGGTCGTGTTCAGTTCCGCCTACCAGCATGTACTTTGTTTTTGAGGCATTCACCACCAGTCCGACCTTTGCTGCTTCGCGTTTCAGGTGGGTGTACAGTTCTGCCACCGTTCCAAATGTGCTAGCGATAATGTCCATGTCGTCCGCAAAGCACACAAATTGACCGGATTTTGTGAAAATCGTTCCCCGGCTGTTGAGCCCGGCTCGTCGCATCACACCTTCCAGCGCGATGTTGAAGAGTAGACATGATAGTCCGTCACCTTGTCGCAGTCCCCGGCGAGATACGAATGAACTGGATAGTTCACCCGAAACCCTTACGCAGTTTTGCACACCGTCCATCGTTGCTTTAATCAGTCTAGTCAGCTTCCCAGGAAAGCCGTTTTCGTCCATGATTCTCCATAGCTCTGCGCGGTCGATACTATCGTATGCCGCTTTGAAGTCGATGAACAGGTGATGCGTTGGGACCTGGTATTCACGGCATTTCTGGAGGATTTGCCGTACGGTAAACATCTGGTCCGTTGTCGACCGGCCGTCGATGAAGCCGGCTTGATAACTTCCCACGAACTCATTTGTTTTAGGTGACAGACGACGGAAGATGATCTGGGATAGCACTTTGTAGGCAGCATTCAAAATAGTGATCGCCCTGAAGTTCTCACATTCCAAATGGTCGCCTTTCTTGTGAATGGGGCAGATTACCCCTTCCTTCCACTCCTCCGGTAGCTGTTCGGTTTCCCAGATCCTGACTATCAGCCGATGCAGACAGGTGGCCAACTTTTCTGGGCCCATCTTGATGAGTTCAGCTGCGATACCATCCTTTGCCGGGACAGTTAGTGTTAAATAAATTTTCTCTTCTTTTCAAACTTTAGTACGAGCAAGTCGTTATTATTGCGTACTCAAATAGGTTCCCAAGTAACCAAAAGTTCAAATAAAAGGGTACTTTATAAGCTAAGCAGCTTGTTCGAAGTCGCTCATTAGCCTTCTAAGCAGCTTCATTTTTAAGTAATTTTGGAACTTGAAAGTTCACATAAGCACGCTGGATAGCCTTCTAAGCAGCTTCTGACAGAACTTTGTCAAAATTCATGCAGAAACAAAAATGTGTTTTTCAGAATCACACCCTGTTGGTGGGGGTGTGATTCACGTCTGGAAATTGCTACTGATAATAATAATTTAATATTGTAGATTTGAACTGGATTCTCCTGCGTGATAGCCTGCCGACTTACCGCTGCGCTGCTGAAGACACTTGACAAAGTCAAGTTAACTTCACTACTGTACAAATGTGCAAAACTAGCTGCCGACAGAAAATCGATTCAAGTCAGACTTTACCTGCTGTCCACTCAGTCGCAGCTGCAGTACTGTGGTAGAGCGTACGGCTCTCACGCAGCGACTGTCGGTTCGAATCCGATGGGCGGCATTTTTTTTTGCTCAAGCCTAGTATTCATTGATTTGATAAATTCATATTTGTCTTTTATTCGTGTACGCTTAAACAGTTGTTTTCTGTAAAAGTAATAAATTTAATCTTCATTGAAACACAATGCTACTGAACTGAACTTCTATGACCTTGAAAGTTCCGACAAAGTTCCGACATAGCATCTTAAGCAGCTTTAAAGTTCCGCGAAGTTCAGATAAAGTTCCGAATGGAACTTTCTGGCTGCTTAAGAGGCTTACAATTAGCCTTGCCGGAACTTGTGACCGAATTTCCAGCAAGGCTTATCGTTAGCCTCTTAAGCAGCCAGAAAGTTCCGTTTGGAACTTTATCTGAACTTCGCGGAACTTGAAAGTGCATTTTGTCATGGGAATCGGAACTTTTGGTTACTTGGGTTATGGGCCGTTTCCCAAAACGTTTTCAAAGACTTTCAAGATTTCTCTATACCGTTTGCCGATCAAGATAATCAAGAAGAATTCCGCCACAATCGGATCCTCAAGCACTGCAGATAGTAGCATAGTCACTTCAAGCCTTCCTGGAATCGAAGGTTTAACCGGAAGAGACAACCTGGAAGTTCGCTGCACAGACTTTCCTGGAGCTCGAAGATTCGCTGGTGTGTTGTGAACGCTAGCGTGCACAGCTTTTTCTTTTTTCTCGCTTACTCTTGTTAACAAACACGAAAAAAGAAGGATGAAGGAGGGGCCATTTTGCTCCCTCTTTTATCTCGCTCTTTCTTGTGTTTATCAAAAAGAGTGAGCGAGAAGGAAGAAAAAACTGCTCACGCTAGTGGTTGTGAAGCCGAAGATGAAGCCAGACAGAACCTACGAAGCCGTGATCATAGAAAAGGATCGCAAGGCAAGAGCGAAGATCATCCTACTCCTTGATCCCATCAATTATGTTCACGTCAAGTAGACGATGTCGGCGAGATAAGTTTCGACGAAGCTGAAGAAGGTCTTCGAGGCGACCAGGCGAGTCTGGCTCCTTCACAAATTGATCAAGACGGACCTTACATCGTGCGAATCTATGGGCTGTAACGTGAACCGGATTGTCTCGACTGCTCATCAACGCAACGGGATCTTTGCGATTACGGAAGAGTGGATCGGAACGTTGCTGCTGGCTGGTCTGTCTGACGAGTACCATCCAATGATTATGGCTTTGGAGATCTCGGGCATACCCATTACTGGAGACATCATGAAAACGAAACTTTTTCAAGAGGTCCAGACGATGGCTTCAAGTTATTCCCAAGGTTATTCCACGTTTGCAGCAAAGAAGCGAAGCGGAATTTCCGGTAAGCAAGTAAAGAAGTGATATCCTAATAAGAAGCCAAAGTGTCGGAAATGTGCAAAGTACGGCCACATAGCGAAGGACTGCTGCAGCTCGAAGAAGGACAACGTATTCTTTGTCGTCCTGTGAACGTTCGGATCGATGCTAGATGAAGACTGGAACTTCGACTCTGGAGCAAACGTGCATATGACGCGCAACAGCAGTCTACTGGAGAACATCAAATCATCAAGCGGTACCGTGGTAGCAGCAAACGGAGGAAGTATGGAGATCACTGCGACGGGACCATCTGTACTGCAACCTTCCTGCAACGGCGATGAGATTCCTGTCCATGATGTGCAGCTACTGCCGGATCTGTCTGCGAATCTACTATCGGTCAATCAGATCGTGGAGAAGGGCCACACCGTCATCTTCAGTAACGATGGGTGCGAGGTGATTGACCAGGACGGTGATGTGATCGCTACTGGAAGCCAGCGGAACGATCTGTTCAAACACGAGCAACGGAAGCAAGGTAAATCAAGCCCTCTAGCATATTCATACAAAACGCTGATTAGATGGGTAGTTCTCTACGTTCACGAAGAATGGACTTTGCGTGCTGAGGGCCAATGCGCCCTCGGAGTTTTCGAACGGAAGATGTTGCGTATAATCTACGGTGGAGTGCAATGGAAGACAGGAATTGGTGAAGGCATGAACCACGAGCTGCATCAGCTGCTGAGAGAACCAACCATCGAACACACCGCGAAAATCGGGATGTCGGATAGCAACACGATCAAAATGGTTCTCTTGAGCCATCTGAACGGTGCAAGAAGACCTGGTGCGCAGCGAGCTAGGAGGGTCGATCAAGTGGAGGACGATTAGCGGACCCTTCGAAGAGTGCGTAACTGGAGACCCACAGCTATGGACCGAGTTGAATGGAGACGACTTCTACATACAGCAGAGGCACTCAGACATTAGTCCGACCGTTAAGGTAAGTAAGTTGACGAATATGGGTCAACCTAATCTAATAGGTTGGTTAACAAAAATTCATCGATTGATCAACAACGCTAATGTAGAATTTATTAAAACTCATTTCCCAATCCTCCCTAATGACGCTTGAAACATATTTTGCAAATCAAATGCTTTTTACGCATGTGACCATCCTGCTGATAGCAATTGCTGCACTCCAAATCCGGAATGTTATCTGAACTCCAACGACGTGCCCGTCTTTCCTGATCACTAAACACCTCATACTGAGAGCATAGTTCTACGCCTGGATCGTTTTGGAGTGTAACATTCTCATTCGGAGAACATAGATCAATGATATCATCCGGCACTCCCATAAAAACATAATCTTCGTTGTCCATAGATGTTAAACGAGGCGGCAGTCGCCGTTGAAATCGTTTTCCTAGCGGTGGTGGTGTGGCAACCCTATCCGGAGTGCACAGATTGACGATCGGAATCGGTACCTCGATGATGACACAGTCTTCGCTGTCCACCGACTGGGAACGTTCCGGTGCTGCTATGTCGCTGTCGCTCGGTATGGTGGCCTGGGCAATATGGCTGAATTTGCCGAATCGATCCGAAATGCGACGATCACGGTCGTCGCGGAATTGCTCCCATATACTTTCGTACCAGAGTTTCATTTGAGCTGGATCCGGATCAGCTGCAGAAAACGACATACCGACAATGGCAATGATGAATCTGAAGCAATAGGGAATAGGGAATAGATCTATCTAGCTTCATTCACAAACTGTACCTTGGGTACGTATTTAATATTCCGTGTTACCCGATAAATTATTTCGTATAGTATTTACTAGCAACGAATATGAACATCTATAGATTCACGATTACAATATTTCTGTTTTGATGATCTTTAGCGAGACAGAAGTTCGGCTTTACTTCATTTTAAACAATACGAATGCGTTACCTCAATCATTGTGGTGAATTATCGGATGTGTAGTAGAATGTTACGATTATAGCAGTTTTTATAGTGCAATGCTTTGAGACTAGGGTAGGTCCCAAATTGCGGCTTACTGAAGCAAAAGGAAGTAGAAATATCATTTTTATCTCATTTGAGAATAAAAGTTATTTATCTTCGACCACAAACGTCCTGAGGTGGCTGCCGATGAAAAGGTTTATTCACCAAGAAAAGAAATATCCAATGTATCCGTTTTGGAAGGGCCCTATAACCACCGCTGTGAAGCATGACGATGACGGGTTCGTTTGCGCACCGGCCCAGAAACTTGTGAGAATGTTGAGGAATGTGTTACATCAAGAAGAAGAGAAAAAAGATGTTCTGTCAGGTTCCTTGCTGCAGCATTAGCGTCCGCGCTGCTTTCTTCCCTGTTGCGCCATTGATGATTGCTCCAACCATACTCCAGTAGTCATCTAGATGGCCCTCATCGAGCTCGTATTCTTCCGACAACGCTGCCTCGAATTTTTTCGCGTATGCTGAGCACTAGGAGGGTTAACTGACTTGTTAGCATCCCGCCACAGGTAACTGAAACGAGGCCACCTATGCCTCTGCCGGGCCGTTCCGTAGCCGAACGGCTGCGATGGCCAGCTGCACCTCGCACTGTTGCTGCAGTGCCGTGTCAGGCTCTTCCACGTTCCCGATCTCGTTCAGGTTTTTGACTTTCACATGATCGCTTCCGCTGTGAGAGCCTCCTCTCAACACCCTCTCGAAGGAGTTCTTCCGTCAAATGTTTGTAGGCGGCGATCTTGCAAGTATTATTTATCGTACTTGAGCTCGAGGCCCATATAGCCGAGGCGGTAAACGCACGGGTATTCAGCATGACCATGCTGAGGGTGACGGGTTCGATTCCCGGTCGGTCCAGGAACTTTTCGTAAAGGAAATTTCCTTGACTTCCTTGGGCATAGAGTATCTTCGTGCCTGCCACACGATGTACGCATGCAAAATGGTCATTGGCAGAGGAAGCTCTCAGTTAATGACTGTGGAAGTGCTCATAGAACACTAAGCTGAGAAGCAGGCTTTGTCCCAGTGAGGACGTTACGCCAAGAAGAAGAAGAAGAAGAAGAACTTGAGCTCGAGATTCATTTCGTCTGTTCGAGCACGTTGAATGCTGCGTACGTCGGTACCAAGATCTATAAGCTTAGCAACAATTCTCATCGCCTTCAAGACATCGGAGTACTTATACACTGTAATTGAAGGAAATATGTGTAATTATCACATTTGTGATCAGAAAAACCTTAAAAAGTTGATTTTTTGATAGATTTCGTTCTGGAACACCCTAATATACGTAATAAGTTTGATATTTTAAAACGGCATCATATTCTCTCATGTTTTTTGGTTATTTGTTTCTTTGACACCAATGCTGTAGGAGTTGAACAAAAAATATTAAAATTCGGGAAAGCCAAATGAGTAGAATAACTAGCCACAGAAGTCCAATGTCGTGACTATTCGTGTGACTAACATCTAGTTTGCCACGCCCTTACAGCGTCAGCAGCGGTACTAGAAGTGTCATGTTAAATTTGTTTACCAAAACAAAAGGTCCTCTACAAGATGGTCAGTAAAGAAAAGTAAATTATTGCAATTAATGTTATCAAAATAATTAAATGAGAAAAGTGACTACAGCGCCATTGGAGTTCTAGTGTATTTCTATTGCCAAATGTGGCCTAAGAACTAGCTTTTTGGGGACAATCACGCTGTGGCGCGAAATTGTACTGAACGTAGTAGCTTTGCTTCCTAGTAGTTTGCCTTGGCTACCCCCTATCACGGGTGATAACAAACAAGCGTGATGACAGGTGTTGGCTATCATATCAGTGCTGACGCGATGCCACTTTTTGCGCGCCAAAGCGTGATTGCACCCGAAAAGCTACTTTTTAGGCCACATTTGGTTTTCACGAATTTTAGTAATTTTTGCTCAACTCCTACAGCATTGGTGTCAAAGAAGCAAATAACCAACAAACATTGGAGAATATGATGCCGTTTTGAAAAATCCAACTTATTACGTATATAAGGGTGTTCCAGAACAAAATCTATCAAAAAATCAACTTTTAAAGGTTTTTCTGATTACAAATGTGATAATTACACATGTTTCCTTCAACTTTATTGGCACATGATGTTCGGAGAAGTTGTAGCAAACAAGTATAGCTTTCAATTTCTGCCAAAAGAATTAAGTTATGACAAGTTTTAGTGTAGTTATGATTTTTTGAAGTTCAAAAATAGTCGAAAAACACAAAATTGATTTGATGCACCTCTTAATTTCAATGGATTTAGCTCAAATTTTGACCAGTTACTTCTTTTAGGATGCCAATCAAAATATGGGGGTGGACTTGAGAATCAGAGAACATTTTTGAAAAGCTGGACAAAACAATATATAATAAGCTTAGGTTTAAATGTAACGAAACGGTCTACTTCTGATTGACGTCAATAAATAAATAAATAAATAAATAAATAAATAAATAAAAGTATGTAAACTCCTTCATGAAGGCTAATGGTACCCATCTTCGGCCTAGTACCACCCATATTCATCTAATTTTGTCCCAAAGACTAAACCGTTGATATTCATTACTTCGCACCGCCAGATATTTACATTTTGCAGTATAAAACTAATCATGCCGTCGAATTAAACATTTTTTCTATTATTTTTGCAATGTCATTGATTCAATTATAACGCTTTAAGATGTGCGAGCAGTTTTTGAACCAAAGACATACTTGAGGATCTGCATACCACTTAGGGGCATCAATTTCTGTGACTCCAGAGACAAATAGACCTAATTCTGACAAAAAAAATCCATCCTATATATGTCAGAGTCATAATTACTTAGAGAGTTAGTGTCTTTGGCAAAGTTGTTTGATAAGTCAAAAACTTACACTAATTAAAAGTTTACAATAGTTTACAAACGATTAGAATTTCCCAAAAAGTTTTCAACAAATTTTGACTAATTGAGAAACCATTTTTTGACAAAATTTTTGGGCACTTTATAAAAGTTACATGTTGAATATTTTTTAAATATAAAGTGCATGATTTTTCAAAATTTCAACTACCACTAGTCAGTTAGAAACTTGAACCAAACGGCTTTTAAACTGAAAATTCTTGACAAGATAAAAAACTTTTCCAAAGACATCAACACAAAAAATCTAAAGTCTAAGTAATTAGAGTCCTGAGATATATGAGTTACAATTTCGTAGGTGTTACGTCTGTTTGTCGGTGATTCTCGTTATATCAAAAATAGATGTAACACTGACGTAATATCCATTCCATATATTTCAAGATTCTAACTATTTAGACAGTTGGTGTCCTCGACAAAATTGTTTGGCTGGTCAAGAACTTTCAATTGATGGGCCGTATGATTTCAAATCCTTCCACTAGGAGGCGCTAGAGGGCATACACATTTTTAGTTTTACTTATCTCAGGATCGTGAAAGATGGTTGCTTCATTAAAGTTGTTTGGTAGATCAAGGACTTTCAGTTTAATAGCCGTATGGTATTAACTTATGCCACACAGTGGTGGTAGTTGCAAATTTTCAAAAGCATGCCAATTTTATTAATTACCCAAAACACATTCAACAAGCCGTAACTTTTTATAAAATATATCAAAAATTCTCAAATTTTGACTGATAGTTCCTCATCTTGTTATCTGTAATTTCTACAAATTTGGACTTGATTGGTTAGCTCTTCGCAAATATGGAACGCTTTAAGAAGAATCATATTTTTGACTGTTGTTCTATTAACTCTTATTTCTTAGGAATAAGTGAATCAAATCAAATTAAATTTTGAAAGTTAAGAATTACATATTGATCTTTCATTACTATTTGATTTGAATACAATGTGTCCAAAGTGAAAAAAGTTGCAGCTTGTAGAATACTTTTCAAGAAATTCTAATCCCTTTACTGTTTTTGCAAAATGGAAACTAACGTCTTCTAGTGGCAATATCTCGCATCTATTGGTAAATCAACTGCAAGTCCTTTACTTACCAAACAACTTTGCCGAAGAAATCGTATTTCTATAGGGATCCTGAGATGTATGAAATTTAAAATTTGTAAGTTCTCTAGCGCCGCCTGTTGGTGGAACTTTAAATCTAACTAAGGTACACCGGGGCAAGTTGAAACGGGTGGGGCAAGATGAAACGCGAAGTTTTGAAAGAGATTTCAATAAAATTTGGAAATTTATCCTTCACTAAAAGATTGCTTGAATCAAAAACTATGTGTTATGGCAATCCAATTGTTTATCATCATTAGCAAACATCATGTTAACCCGCTGTTTCATCTTGCCCCGGTGTACCTTATCCATCAACTGTAAGTCTTTGCCCAACTTAATAACTTTGTAATTTCGTCTGTTGGCTACTGATATCACATAAATTTTCGTTTTGAGTGGTATTTGATTACGATTAAAAAAATTTACAATATCACAGTACAATTACATCGTAGATTTTTCCCCCGTCCTTTAAAAGTCTACGTAGTTTATGAACGGACAATGGTACGCAATTTATAAACGATATCTTGAAAAAGAGCTCATACACAACGAGAATGAAACTGTTTTGAATATAGAACTACGTTTGTTCAATTCAGAAGCCGTCCAAGCCAGAAAGATTTGGTCTTTTCCACAGAACTTTTTTTCGTGACGTTACAACGCAAACTTCAACCAGGTGAAACTCAGGCTTCCGTGAACCGATTTTCTTTTTTTTAGTCTCATTTGAAAGATCTTTTCGAGTACAAAGAGCATACAAAATTTCATATTTGTAACGTTTTCCGTATTTGAATAACATGTAAAAATGTTGATGTTTCGTGACGTTACAACGCAATAAAAACCCATACTATGATCAGCCATATTTCAGAGTTGTAAAGTCTTCCGATTAAAAATCGTTTTATGCTAAATAATCTACATGCATTTATCTACACATGATGGAAGACTTTTGCAAAATCAGTGTGTTGCTGTTTAAAATACGACAGTTTGGATGAAAAGTGTGCCTAAATGACTTAAAATCACGATTTTAATGTTAATCTTAATCGTCGTTCAATTTATATTTATTGTCATACTAATATCATGTCGAATACATTTTTGGATGGCAAAAGTAATGTAGAATGTGATAAAAATGTCAAATATGTCATAACTCAACTTTGAAAAATTGTCATTGATGATACGGGGCCCGTAGAATGTGTCTTATACATGTAAGGATACCAAAAAGACCTGGAATCACTCTAAAAAGCAACACAAGACATAGTTTCAAAAGATTTTACATTTTTAGGCAATTTTAGAGCAACTAGTATCAAATTATGACTCTCTATTTTAAAAAAAAACCTTATCTCAAAAACTAAAAACAAGCATTTCTGATTTTTTGATATGTCACGCCAAATTTCCTGAATTTTCTGATAAAAATATAAAACAAACAAAAAAGATGTTGAAAATCGGTTAAATATTTCAAAAGTTTTGATTTTTTGAAAAAAAAATAGTTTTTAAAAACCTTGAATTTTAGAACCTCTCTCTTCTTGGCGTAACGTCCTCATTGGGACAAAGCCTGCTTCTCAGCTTAGTGTTCTATGAGCACTTCCACAGTTATTAACTGAGAGCTTCCTCTGCCAATGACCATTTTGCATGCGTATATCGTGTGGCAGACACGAAGATACTCTATGCCCAAGGAAGTCAAGGAAATTTCCTTTACGAAAAGATCCTGGACCGACCGGGAATCGAACCCGTCACCCTCAGCATGGTCATGCTGAATACCCGTGCGTTTACCGCCTCGGCTATATGGGCCCATTCTATCTGAAAATTGGTCACCCTAATGATGAAATAAAAAATACGGGTCAAATTATTTTAAAAGAACTACGAACCCACCAAGTTTCACGACAATCGGTGTTGCACTGTATCGTTTTCTATGGAATGGCTGTATACTCGTCCGTCTTGATGAGGACCGTGTCTCTCTTCACACACTTGGCAGCTTCCCTCCTATCTTTCCGTAGCTTAGTGTCCCTACGCTCCTTCCACATGTCCACTAGGGTTCAGGGGGCTCCCTTCCCTTGACCTCCCTAACCTGTACTGGCTGAGGACCTACAAATGGTTGTAACCCGCTGCTCTATTCGATCCGGGAAGGGCCTGCTTTTTCAGGCCCATCCTTACCAACTTTCCGAAGCACCTGGCCTAGGATCCGACTGGCCGGCATTACTGCTTTTCGTTCTCGCGGTTTAAGAATCTCCAGGGCTTGCGAGCGACACAAAATAACGGATGCCTTGCACGCTTCTGCGATTGCTTGTCGTGAGCAATCGCATCTGACGTACGTACGTACCCTTCGGGCTATCCGACAATATGAAGGTCTCCGTCTGAGTAGATTTCGGGGTCTTCAGTTTCTCAGGCTCTGCAGCTGCCGTAGTAACCATTAGTTTACCATGGTCCTGCTTGACCGCCATAGTTGACTTAGGAAGTCTCAACAAAATCTGCTTGTACACACTGCTCAAGAAGAGAAGATCTGGGAACTTCTTCATGTGCAGCTGTGGTTCCTGAACAGATTCCCAAATCCGAGAACTCCACTGTAGTGAACACCCCGAAATCGATAGGATGAAAACACTCGCAAGAAGCTTCGTTAACTGGCAGCACATCGAAGAGTACGTTGAATCGCATGTGCTCCGGTGTCGTTCCTGTGCTTCTCCCGGTTCTTAGTGTGCTAGTCTCATGGCCGATATCAACGAACTGTGGAGAAGGGTTCATACTGACTGCACATATCCGGTTGATGGTTACTTTTACTAACATTTCTACCTTGCCTTCGTCGACATCTACAAAATTAACGATCAACGCCAAATTGATAGGCTTCGGATGGTAACATCCTGTACACCTATTCCTAGGACGGGCAATGCTGACATCCTTCGAAGTTCGATGCCATGATGCTGAGTTTGTAGGTGAGAGCCTAGGATTCTTTCCCAAACGAACCATATCCACTCATCAGTGGGGACTTGCCATCTTTGGGGCACCGGGAGGTGATCGAGCGCTTTACTGGTGTTCGCCTTCGAGGACGCATAGACAAATGATAGAATCAAGCTACAGTGCAGCCATCTCCATGGCCTATCTCTGTTCTTGTTGATGACCCTCATCAACCACACTCCATCAAAGATCTCTCCCTACATGCTAGCCAGGGAAGAAATGGGGTTCAATGCACTGGAACTTTTCTGTCTTTCCTCTCCTTAAAGAGACCTAGCTAAATAACTTCTCGCGAAGGGATTAGCCTCGCTGCTACCGCTGGCTCCATTAACGATCGAGCATTATTTTTCACCCCTCGATCATTCATTTCTCGGCATGGGCCGCTCAACACTTCGAATTGGGGTAACCCTGTTTGGTGGAGTCTACCGCCGGAGCAGGTAGATCCGTAGTGCTAGTTTGATCCAGCAGCTAGGCCTGTTGTCTATGCTGTTATCCCGAAGACTGATGCTGAGATACAAAAGCTTCGAAATAACGGCACCATTACACCATACCAGGTTCTCTTGGTAAATATGGTGCAATTCCACTGGATTCATCGAGGCACTCGAGTTGAATCACCATCCACTGCCGCCTCGAACAACATTTTGTTCTGAATTAGTCGGCTGTTGTCACTTCTTCTGTATTGACCTATTGTCTCGAATCATCTCGAAGACTGCTGACGATAAACACGGTTGGTTCCAGTACAATCACTTGCTGCCCAGTGTGAAGCATAACATCAGGCTTCAGCTGGTATGGTAAAGCAGAGTATAGTTGAGTACCTATAGTTTTTATCTTCGCATTGAAGTGTCGTTACTCTCTGTCGTAGATCAAGTTTCTGCGATTCAACAAGGGTGATATCACCTACTGATACTAGTGTCTCTAGTGATATTTGTATCTCAGAAATGGTACCTCCAACGAATGTATCGCAACTACGACCGTACTTCGGTGTTATTAACCGATATCACGGTCGTTGACGAGATGAAGCAACTCCGTCCACTCAAGATTGGCAATCTTTTGCTGGCGCACTTTGATCCCAGTACCTAGAGGAAATTATAGTGGCTGGAGACACCTCCAAAGACAGCCCGATGCCGCAAGATATTTGATCGCACCCTTTTCAAGATTTTTGGTAGTAAGAAGGGATTTCTCCAAGCTCTGGGTGCATACAATGTTGCAGTACGACTCCAGTTACTCCGATCTAGTCTATATTCAAATCATTCCAACGGCTAGTTTCGGACACGCTGAACTTCTATCACGCTTGATTTCTGGTAACATCAAACAAAACGAGAAACATGTTATAACTATCATTGGGCGAGTTTGGCTGAGACATCGATTTTTATAAATCGATTCGAATCGGACCAACAGAATCGATTCACCTTGGATGCACCAGTTTGAAACGATGTTTTCACATCGATTCGATATTATACTTACTTGATACTTGATGGGCTACAACTCGTAGCGGTGAGTCTACGCCAAATGAAGTATCCATCTCCACTGGCCTCGGTTCTGGGCCAATCGCTTCCAGTCGCCCTGAACGTTTAGAGTCCTTAGGTCCTGCTGAACTGCAAAAAGCCAATGTGTACGCGGCCTTCCACGAAGCCGACGACCCCTTCCTGGTTCTCTGCTGAATATAATTTTAGCTTGTCGTTCCTCCGGCATACGAGCTACGTGTCCAGCCCACCGCAGCCTGCCGTGTTGTATTCGCTTCACTATATATCCATCTCTTTATATACCTGGTACAATTCGTAGTTCATGCGACGCCGCCAGATGCCGTCCTCCAGTTTACCGCCGAGTATTGTTCGCAGCACTTTACGTCCGAAGACTCCAAAGGCTCTCCGATCAACTTCTTTTAACGCCCACGTTTCATGGCCGTATAAAGCGACAGGGAGAATCAGAGACTTGTACAACGCGAGATTTGTCTTCGTTTGCAGTCTGCGGCACCTCAGCTGGTTTCGCAGACCGAAAAAGGCCCGATTTGCAGCCGCAATCCGTTTTTTCACCTCGCGGGTAACATCATTATCGCACGTCACTAGAGTACCAAGATAAACAAATTCATCCACAACTTCAAACTTTTTCGATATTATAAAATGTTGCAAAACCATAAATTGATCTGTCTGCAGCATGGAGTGCAAGTTCACAAGATGTTTTTTTTTTGTCAAAATAAATTTAATATCATAAGTTGAGATTGTACATCAAAATGCCCCTGGAGAAATTCCTGGAGGAATCCGTGAAGGAATTCCTAAAGAAATTCCTAGCGGAATTCCTGCAGGAATACCTGAAATAAATCCTGAAGGAACCCCTTGTGGAATCGCAGGAGAATTTTCTGGAGGACTTCCTGAAGAGATTTTCTGAATTCTGGAAGAAATCATGAAGGAATCCCTGGATGAACTCCTGGAGGATTCCTTAACCTTCCGTAACTCGCGCGGTTGACTACCTGCGTCAGCACCACGCTAATGCTGAGTACAAAAAGCGAGATTTTCTCAACGTGTTGTACAAAATACAACAGCGCGATCGCTCGAGGGTTAAAGGAAATCTGGAAGGAATCCCTGGAGAAGAAACATTTTGAGGGAATCCTGGAGGAATCCTAGGAGAAATTTCTGGAGAAATTCATGAAAGAACTCCTGGAGGACTTTTTGGAAAAATTGCTGGAGGAATCCCTGAAGCAATTTCTAAAGTAACCTCAGGAGGAATGCCTGGAGGATCTTCTGGACAAATTCCTGGCGGAATCCCCGGTGGCGAAATCCTTAGAGGAATTCTTGAAGAAATCCGAATGAATTCCTGGAGAAATTTACGAAGAAATTCTCAGAGGAATTTCCCGAGAACTATTTTTAAAGGAATCATTGAAGGAATCGTCGGAAAAATCTCTAGAAGAATCCCTGGAGAAAATTCTTGTGAAAATCCTAGAGAAATTCCTAGAGGAGTTCCCTGATTAACTCCTGGAGGAAACCCTGAAAGAAACCCCTGAAAAAAAATCCTAGGGGAATCCCTAAATAAATTTCTGAAAGAATTTCTGATGGAATCCATGGAGGATTTCGTGGGGAAATTCCTGGACAAACTGCTGCAGCAATTTCCGAAGGAATTCCTGGAATAATTCCTGGATGAATTCCTGAATAAGTAACTGGGGTAATCACTGGAGAAATTATTGGTAGAATCTCCGGAGGAGACCCTGGAGGAATGCCTGGATTTATACCAGGAATAATTTCTGGATAAATTCCGGGATGAATTCCTGGGGCATTTCTGAAGGACTCCCTGGAGGATTTTCTGGAGGATTCCCGAAGAAATTCCTAGAAGATTCTCAGAAGGATTTGATGCAGAAATATCTGGAGAAATTTTTGGAATAATTCCTGGATAAACTCCGGGAGGAATTCCTGGGGAAATTTCTGAAGGCTTGTACCATCTTATGGAAACTCAACCACTATCGGCTAAGAGCCGAAAGGTTGGATATTGAGCTGGAAGCGCGGTGAGAAGCTAAAGCTACTCCAATCTTATACTAGATATAGAGTGAGACTGATGTGCATCTGTATGTTTATTGATGTACTCATTAATAACTTCATCTGTGATATGTCCGCTGGTAGCACTTAAGTATCCTCTTCCCCAAAATCCCTAGAGGATTTTTTGGAGAAATTGCCGTAGGTATTGAAGAGGTATTCCTAAAAGAATTCCTGGAGGAATGCTTAGAGCAATCCCAAGAGTTATTCCCGAAGGAACCTCTACAGAAATTCCTGGAGACATGCCTTAGGGAATCCTGGAGAAATCTATATTAAAATGTCTTTAGAAATTTCTAGAGGAATTCATGGAGAAATCCCTGTAAACGTTCCATGGGAAATCTCTGGAGTAATCCTTAGAGAAGTCCCTGGAGGAATCCCTGGAGTATTTTATTGAAGAACTACTGTAGCACTTTCAGGAGGAACTCCTTGTGGTATATTAAGAAGAATACCCAGAGTTCGTAATTTCCGTTTCAGCGATACGAAATAAGCTATTCTCACGGTGGCAGGAAAGCTCATTTTCATTATTTTGCTTGAGAAACACTTTTCCCGTCCAGCACTTCTTTCGTGAGTAGCGGTTAATGATAATTGAAAATCGCTTCAACTTGCGGATATTTTTTTTTTCGTTTTGTTAAATTTTCTCTCATCAAATTCTCACGAAAATCTTCTCAAAACAGATACGGGGATTCTCTCGACTTTTGCAGTCGGTGACAGCAGCGAAAACGACGGTTTCGGTTTATTTTTAAACCTTCTTCAGGGGATTAAAGGCTTGTTTTCTTGTTAGAATCCATGGAAGCCCATGAAACATTGTCCAACGGAATTCGGATGGCGCCACCTTCAGTTTGCTCGTATCAATACGTTTGGTAGACGCTGTAGTGGTATAAACTGTTCCCTTAGCTTTTAAGCTTATTTTTGCTTCGTTTTTAGCTGAACTTTTTGGATTTTGCTCGCCTACACTTTTATCGACACTTGCTATGGCGGATACCTACGCAACATTGCAAATTTTGCAAACGTATTGATACGAGCAAACTGAAGGTGGCGCCATCCAAATTCCGTTGGACAATGTTTCATGGGCTTCCATGGATTCTAACAAGAAAACAAGCCTTTAATCCCCTGAAGAAGGTTTAAAATAAACCGAAACCGTCGGAAGTTGAGGCAAACTTGTTTTCGCTGCTGTCACCGACTGCAAAAGCCGAGAGAATCCCCGTATCCGTTCAAGCCTACAGTCGATAAGCAATCAGATTAAATCTTCTCAAAACAGATTAACAAAAATTGTGCCTGGGACGGGATTCGAACCAGCAACATTTCTAAAAATAATCGCGCGCTCTATCCACTCCACTACGCCAACCACACAGAGGGAGTAGCAAATTCACTGCATAAAACCAATCATCGTTGGTGTCATAGGAGTCAAGCAAGCATGGGAACACTCACTTGGAAAAAGTTACACTCACTTGCAGTTTTCTCAACTCAGAAGCTTGCAATCGAGAAACGGTATATGGACGACTTTTACCTTGTGATTTCGTCTAAAACTTTGCCGAATAGAGTAGGGGTCGCACACGCATACCGAAGTCGTGAGGGAGCTGCGAAGGCAACTCTCCACGAGGTGAATGTAAATTACACTCGCCTCGTGGAGAGTCGCTTTCATAGCTCTGTAACGACCTTGGGATTCGTGTGCGACCCCTACTTTGTTCGGCAAAGTTTTAGACGAAATCACAAGGCAAAAGTCGCCCATACATCGCTTCTTGATTGCACGCTTCTGAGCTGAGAAAATAGCAAGTGAATGTAACTCGTTGCAAGTGAGTGTTCCCATCCCTGGAGTCAAGGATAGACAAAATGATCGGCCAACGAAGGGCAAACGAAATTCTCGCCACTTTGGGAGTGAGTGAAAAAATATGTTCACTCTCTTCTTGGTGCGCGAGATTTCTCAAGCCAGATTTTCGCTGAAAAATGGCGTGAGGGTGAATTCTATTTCAGTGAGAATGAGCGAAAATTCCGAACGCTGGGAAGACCTGTAGGAATCTCTGGAGGGATAGGGATCTCTAGAGAAATGGCTTGAGGAATTCCCGGACGAATCCCTGTAAGAATATCTATAGGAAACCATTGAAGAATTCTTGGAAGAATCCCAGGAAGAATTTCTGAAGAAATTCCAGGAAGAATTTCTGAAGAAATCCAAGGATCAATTTCTGAAGGAATCTCTGGAGGAGTTCCTGTGAAAAAACCCCAGGAAGAAGCTTGAAAGCAATACCAAGAGGAATTCATAAGGGAATCTCTTAACAGTTCCTGGAGGAAGTCTAAGATTAATTCCTGGAAAAGTTTCTGGAAGAATTCCAGTATGAATTTCTGAGGGAATCCCAAGAAGAGCTCTCGGAGGCATTTTCAAAATAATCCTGGAAGTTGTTCCCGAAAGAATCACAGAAGGAATTCCCAGGTGAATCCCTGGAAGAATCATGGAGAAATTTATCAAGAAATCCCATGATGAATCCCGGAAGCTATCCCATGTGGAATTTCTTAGGGAATCTCACGAGAGCTTTCTTAGCGAATCCCTAAACTAGAAAATCCCTGCTAGGCAGCCAACACAATGTAGGGTGATACCTACAGAGCAGTCATGGCCAAATCGAAGGGCGCGTCGGCATTCCCGGAACGCTTCCCCGAGATGTTGCGAAAGATCGTGGAAACACGGTTTTCGCGCCACGATATAAGACCATGGGCCCCCGTCCCCTAGGGTCAAACCGGCCAAAGCGAGGTCACCCGGTGACGAACGAAGTCCCTTTAGATAATATCCCGTCAAGACGGCATATTTGAACGGCACTCTGGAAGAGGGGCTGTACATGCGGTAGCCGAAGTGTTGTCCAGATTGATGAATAGGAGTGGAAGGAGTGGTGAAGAACATTTACGGGCTGAAACAGTTGGCTCATAGCTGGAATCATGTCTGCATGCTATGCTTCAGGGGTTGTAATTCCAGCAAAGTCGAGCTGATCCGTGTCTTTATACAAAGGTCGTCAACAAGAGGCGCAGCTACTTGCTGGTCTACGTAGATGATGTTCTGGTCGGTTGCATCAGTGAGAAGGATATCGGAGAGATCAACGCAGTCCTGATCAAGGAGTTAGAGTTGACCAACCTTGAAGATGCGAACTATTTGGGCAGTGATCGTTCAGGAGAAGTATAAGATGGAGTAACTAGGGAGCAAGGATCGAGATGCTCTAACAACCGTTACGGCTGACAGTTGTGAGCTTTTGCATCTGGCAGCACAAAGCCCCGCCTGCTTCGATGGTGTGATTCCCGTGTAAATATATTTTTTTAGTAGAATAACTAGCCACAGAAGTTCAATGTCGCGACTGTTCGTGTGACTAACATCTAGTTTGCCACGCCCTTACAGCGTCAGCAGCGGTACTAGAAGTGTCAAGTTAATTTTGTTTACCATAACAAAAGGTCCTCTACAAGATGGACACTTTGAAATAGTAAATTACTGCAATTAAAGTTAGTAAAATAATTAAATAGGAAAACTGACTACAGCGCCATTGGAGTTCTAGTGTATTTCTATTATTTTTTTAGTGTAAATTCTAATTTTCCGTTAATAAAAATAATTTGTCCACATGTTTGCAGAGGAAGCTTTCAGTTAATAACTGTGGAAGTGCTTATAGAGCACTACGCTGAGAAGCAGACTTTGTCCAAGTTGGGAACAGAATGATTATAAGAACAATATTTAAATTACCTCTACTGCTAAGAGCACACTTTTTCATTCTCTTTATGAACGAAGTTTTGCAATATCTTCGAATGTGTCTCAAAATAATCCGTCAAACTCGCCTTTATTATTTCATGTTTCAAGAACCATTTACCGATCGGCCAGCAACTGAACGAAACACGATCGAAACTCTCAGGTTCACTTTCTCACTACTTAACGATCGTGAAGTCGCTCTCCAAATTCTCTGCCCAAGTATCTCTCACCTGGTCGCAGCTGTTCCACTGATAACAGTAGTCTCTCAGCTCAGCTTGACCGAAGCATCCACGCGTGATCCCAACGAAACAGAGAGAAACGACCACCTGGAGAAAGGTGTTTCGGCTCACCAGCAACGGTATCGTTGTTGCTGTTACTGCTACTGCTGCTGCTGTGTTGATCTTGGTCGCGATCTTCGTCCAGCCATGCAAGCGCCACTGTCGGTCGTCCAGTTGCGCGATCGCGAGAGCGCGCTAATACGCCGCGGAGAGATCTCTCAGACGAGAAGAGCGAAATGATCGTACCGTCGCCGTCGTAAAACGTTACTTTTACCAGCTTGGTATCGTACACGGCGGACGGGGTTGCTTTGGCAGCGGTTACTTGGTTGGTTAAGGCTTGCGAAGGCTTCACCAAATGTCAGTTGATCGTAGCAGGCCGTCGGGTTCGGTTCGGAAGTTAGTGGTTTTTAGTGCACAGTAGGCTTTGGACGAACGCGAGAAAGACTAATAAAACTGAAGTGTGGTGTGCGCGCGCGCTTTCGCATTGGGATATAGTCGCCGCGATCACGTTGTTGCAGACTTCGTTTTGGAAAGTGATCGATCAACTTCGAGAGGAGTGGAACGGATTTTTCTGCTCGGCACGGATTGTATTGGGTACTTTGTTTAAGACGATTTGGTGGTCGCGTGTTTTGGAGATTTTTCTTTCCTGTGTTGTGCTGACCATATATCTACATATGATTTGTATCGATAAGTGAGGTGCGCTGGGAAAGTGAAAGAGGAGTGAAATTGTGAAGAAATATTCATCGCAGAAAATCGTATGAATTGATATTTTGGTGATTTTTCGCAAGAAGTGTTGAAGATTGTAAGTTTCAGTTTGAAAACCGAATTGTGCTTGAAACAAAGCAAAAATCTCAAGTGAAAATTTCAGTGTCGAATGAAACTGCATACTCAAACCGGTACATGTTTTTTCCTCGATAAACGAGAAACATCATAAAACTGTGGAGAAAGAGGAAAGTCTTCGACCGCAAACAGTCCGAAGAGTGTATGTACCTAATTGTCTAGGGGGTATTGTGGAGAACCAGAAGCACCCTTGCGTGACGAAAACCATCTTTCCAACGAAGAAAACTAATATTCTGTCCGAGTTTATGTTCTGAATCGACTGCGTCGAGTGGTGGTGCATAGTGAATCGTGTGGATCATAAGAATTGCTGCGCTGTGCTGTGTGGAACTTAGAAAAAAGGGATTGGCCTCCTGAAACAGCGCAGCGTTTGAGAGCGCGATCGTGGAAAAGGCAAGGCCAACTCGATTTACTTCTGCTGAGACTTGGGGGCGATCAGAATACGCGCGCGCGCGAACGGGCTACTACGACCGACGATCAACGGAAGGAGCAAAAGTTAAATTGCACAGGTAAGCTGAACCTAATTTTTTAACCGATGTCGACGGAAAAGAGAAGGGCTGAGCTGTTCTTGCACTGTTGCATGAACTTGAAACTGGAACATCGAAAATGTGACATTTTTTATGCGATTGGATCGAAAAAAGGGGGAAACAGCAGCTTATAAATTGAAACTGACTTTCCTGGTACCTTTCGAAAACCCGAAGAGATTGGGAACGGTTCGTGTTGAACGTTGTCGAATCCAAACAAGGAAAAGATGTTGACCGAACGGGGAACAAATTAGCGGTGGGTTGCGATGCGTAACAAAACTTACAGAAAAAAGCGCTAATGTGACATACTTTTAGTAAACGATTGGTGACCAGACCAGTCAGCAGATCATACAAGTTTGTGAATTTAGAAGTAGAACGGTGAAAGCGTGACTTCAATTCTGAAGAAAGAGATCAATGTCCGATAACTTTTACCAGCTTTATGGTATAACAAAGGCATCCGGAAAATTGCAGATCTGATCGGATACTGTTGATTAACATGTTGAAACTCCTGACATTCGAATTTTCAAGATATTGTTCTAAAAAGTTGTTTTGGTAGGTCACTGTCAGTGCTGAAAACGTCATTTGGGCTAATCTTGATTCAATAGCCCACAACCCATTTCAGTTGCTGAATCTGAAAATATATTTAAACTTAATAATCTGAGGTCATATCCATGAAACAATATTAGGGTACGAGTGCCATCAGTAATTTAACGGTCCCATATTCATTCTATTCGAAAACCAGCGATTACGGCACCAATTGATTCCGTTCTTTTTGTTTTCATTTTTGTGCTCACTTCCAACAAAAAATACAAAAATGAGAAACACAACAAACATTGCTTCAATCCTTTGTTTTTCGTAGGATGAAAATGGGAACCACATGCTTAATAAGGGGACCAATATCGTATTTGCGAAAGTCTGCTTTCTCATTGCCACAAATTGAGCAATATGAGAGGACCCATATAATAGTAATATTGATGTCCGTTCAACCAGTGCACCAATCTGCACTCTTCATTTTGAAAGAAAGTATGACGGGAGTTTTTTTAGTTTTGTGAATTTTAACGGAAGCTGGTTTTGATCTTTACAAATTCCTGAACACAGAAACCTTGCCGAGAAGATGAAGAAATGGTCTGCGGTCATTTTGGATATCGTCCCCAAAGTATAGTTGATTCCTGTCAGGTCATCAACATAAATCGAACAATGTTCTGGAATCTTCGGAACGTGTTGGAATTTTTGCTGCTCCTCCTCCTTCTTGGCGTAACGTCCCCATTGCACAATGGGACCATTTTCACGCTCTTAATTAAAATATCTAAGGATTAAGAAGATAGAGCAATGATGTCTTCGGCAGAGTTGATGGGCATGATTTGCGCCATCTTTTGACAGTAAGAGTTTTCGTATCAATCCCACTAAAAGGGAGATAAAAAAACTTGTTTTATTTAACATTGTTGACGTCTTCAGCAAAGTTGTAGCATGTTTTATTCTAAACAACTTTGGTGAAGACGTAAACGATGTATTTTTTATATCAATGGCGTTAGAACCCTATGTTTAAAAAAAACCTAAAAACACGGTTTTCAATCAATACATATAAGTTTTTAGACCCATACGATGTTCTGCAAAGCTGTATGTATAAATAAATCAACTTTGTCGAAGACATCAAAGCTGTAAGCACAGAAAAACAGACGTCACACTCTCAAAGCCTCTCATCGATCACCTTTTTAACGGTTGATTAAAATTTTTAGTAGTAGATCGATTGGCCACTCGCGGTGCTGGTGTCGTTTTTGCTCCTGTTTGACATTTGCTCACTACCGCCATCTAGTGGCGGCCCGGCCAAACATAGTATACCTATAGGTTTAGTATTGGGCAATTACGTTTTCGTGATGGGCGGATCAGGTGGAGCGTGATCTGGCGAGTGTTGGGCGTGACCGAGGATGGAGAGCTGCAGCTGCAAATCGAGTATTATGGCGGCAAATTGTTGATTCAGTATTATCATGAATTTGATGTGAACTAAATAAATGAATGAAATGAATGATTATAGGAGCAAAAAGGTGCGGATGACGATACCCTTATCAGAATATATGTTCTTTCAAATAAGGATTAATTAATCAGTTCACGATTGTTTGCTGAGAAGATAAGAGCTACATAAAAATCGTTCATAGTACGGTTTAACGACTATACTACATTCTTTCTTGGTAAGGATTTCATTCGGGTGCCTGTACCAGTTATCGCACTACCTGAGGAAAACTGTTTCTACAAATGTCCTCGATATGTCAAATAATTTCTTTGATTTCATACTTTTCGGGAAAAATGAAATAACTGAGCCAAAACTACTTTTAGTATTTATTACGGCATGTGCCAATTATAGGCACCCTGCACCAGTTATGGGCACAATTTTATATTTCGGTTCCATTTCGCACTATTTACATACATTCCTTTGGTATTAGCCATAACTGGTAAATGGAAAATGATTTATTTCTATCATAACTTGAGCAAATTGTGAAGTTTCTATGAATGCAATAATATTTTGTAAACGTGATGTAATGTGAATTACCTTGATACATTGATACCTTGTTGGCTACAAAGTAACTTTACTCCAATGCCGAGCGTATAGTAGAGCACCATCTTCGTTGGTCTTGGGCGATGTTCCTCCAGTTTCCCCGAACGTGTAGGGATCGTAGATCTTCTTCAACCGCGTGCAGCCAGCGAGTTCGCGGCCGCCCATGAAGTCGCCTACGTCTACCGGGTTCTCTGCTGAATATTGTTTTCGCTATTCTTTCTTCCGACATTCGCACTACGTGTCCAGCCCACTGAAGTCTGCCGTATTTGATACGTTTCACAATATTCGCATCTTCGTACACTTGGTACAACTCGTGATTCATGCGTCTGCGCCACACTCCATTTTCTTGTTTCCCACCGAGAATTGTCCGCAGCACTTTGCGCTCAAAAACTCCAAAAGCTTTTCGGTCTACCTCCTTTAACGTCCACGCTACGTGACCGTAGAGGGCAACCGGAAGAATCAGCGTCTTATACAGAGCGAATTTTGTTTGCGTTTGCAAGTTACGGGACCTAAGCTGGCTACGCAATCCGTAAAAGGCCCTATTCGCAGCTGCAATACGCCTTTTCACTTCACGGGAAACGTCATTGTCACATGTCACAAGTGTTCCAAGATAAACAAATTCTTCAACAACTTCAAACACTTCCCCATCAATCACTAACTCAGCACTAACACCACTAGGCCTGCTTCTGTCTCTACCCGCTATCATGTACTTCGTCTTGGTAGAGTTAATCGTCAAGCCTATCCTCGCTGTCTCTCTCTTCAGAGGAGCATAAGCTTCCTCCACTGCCCTACGATCGATGCCGATGAGATCAATATCGTCCGCAAAACCGAGAAGCATGTGCGACCGTGTGATGATAGAGCCATTCCTCTGCACGCCTGACCTCCTTATCGCTCCTTCGAGTGCAATGGTGAACAATAAATTTGAAAGAGCATACCCCTGCTTCAATCCATCCAAGGTAACAAACGACGTAGACACTTCGTCCGCGATCCGAAAACTTGATTTTGATCCATCCAGCGTTGCGCGTATCAGCCTAATTAGTTTACCCGGAAAACCATGTTGTGACATTATCTGCCAAATCTCATTTCTTTTCACTGAATCGTACGCTGCTTTAAAATCAATGAACAGATGGTGAGTCTGCAAGTTATACTCCCGAAATTTATATAGGATTATCCGCAGGGTAAACATTTGATCCGTCGTTGATCGGCCCTCACGAAAGCCAGCCTGGTATTCGCCGACGAAGGACTCCTCAAGAGGCCGCAGTCTGTTGAACAGGACACGCGACAGTATCTTATACGCCGAATTTAAAAGGGTAATCCCTCTGTAATTGGCACACTTCAGTCTGTGCCCTTTCTTGTAGATTGGGCATATGAGGCCATCCAACCAACTAGTGGGCAATTCTTCATCCTCCCAAATCTTTATAATAATCTGATGGATTGATTGATGTAGCTGGGGGTCGGATCACAACGTCCGAGGCCATACAGTCCCGTACGTCAAGTCGCGTTTTTTTACGAAATAGCGTCCAAAAGTTTGGATGCGTCATAATATCCTATGTGCCTTCTTTCCTTGGACTTCGTGGCGTATCTGCAAGTTCGGACGTTATGTCCCTAAAAAATGCGCCATAAAGTCCTGGGACTTTATGGCCTCGGACGTTATGATACTGCGCCAGCTGGGGGTCGGATCACAACGTCCGAGGCCATACAGTCCCGTACATCAAGTCGCGTTTTTTTACGAAATAGCGTCCAAAAGTTTGGATGCGTCATAATATCCTATGTGCCTTCTTTCCTTGGACTTCGTGGCGTATCTGCAAGTTCGGACGTTATGCCCCTAAAAAATGCGCCATAAAGTCCTGGGACTTTATGGCCTCGGACGTTATGATACTGCGCCGAAGAGAGTGTTATTGCTGAAGCGCAGGAAAGTATGGACAGGAACGATATGCTGAGATTTTATGCAACTTTCAATGGCGCGCGGCAAAAGACTGCGCCAGTGCCCGCCATGTGCAATGACCGGAAAGGAAATTTGCTGACAGACAAAACAATGGTGGCAGCCAGGTGGAAGGAGCACTTCGAAGATTTGTTGAATGGTAGCAGCGAAGGAGCACACAGGAACAGGATTAACATAATGGATGACAGTCAAGCAGTGGAACCACCAACACTGGATGAGGTTAAAAAGGCCCTTAAGGAGCTGAAAAACAGCAAGGCTGCTGGGAAGGACGAGATCCCGGTCGAACTTCTTAAGCACGGAAGCGAGCAGCTACATGGCGCAGTATCATAACGTCCGAGGCCATAAAGTCCCAGGACTTTATGGCGCATTTTTTAGGGACATAACGTCCGAACTTGCAGATACGCCACGAAGTCCAAGGAAAGAAGGCACATAGGATATTATGACGCATCCAAACTTTTGGACGCTATTTCGTAAAAAAACGCGACTTGACGTACGGGACTGTATGGCCTCGGACGTTGTGATCCGACCCCACTCTCTTCGTGTTGCCGTTTTTTCCTGCGGTGTGTAGCAATGCTAAAAGACGTTATGTTTCGGAGGAGTCTAGATCTCAAGTGACGTTTATTTATGTATACATTCTTCAACCCAATTCATAGCCTACTACATCCCTCCTTAACTTTAAATAAAATTGGAATAATGTGTGCAATGTCTGTTTTTGTTAAACCTTAATTCTGAATGGTGTAATGTGTATGTGAATACATTTTTCATGTATAAGGAGTCTATAAACTGAGTAATAGCTTCAACTTCCGTTACTAAACAACTTAACTTAAAAAATATATATAATTTAGTATTGAAATAATTGCCTTGAACAGTTCTTCTGTACACATTCTCCAATCGTAAAGAAACGTGCTTCAAGAGAGGGCTTTCCGGTGATCAGCAGCATTCTTCAGGTTTGAATGGTAGACACACGTATCTGAACAAAATTAAACTATGATTAGTAAAGTCATTTGCGAAATTAAACATATCGATACTTAACCTTCCACATTATTACCTTTCCTTCTTTGATCATCAGATTGAAAATCTTACCTCAAGCATTGAGACTATGTTGTTTCAATATATATTTTTTTATGGGCCTCTTTAAAATAGGGTGTAATCTTATAATCTTGATATCATAATTCTGATGATAAAAGAGACCTAAAATAATCATATGTAAAGTTAACTGTTACGTAGTCAATATAATTGTTATGCTTTCCAATGTCCCTTTACCAAGAGATGAGTTGAAGATCAAATAGCTCTCTTCATCTAATGGTAAACTGGACTGCCAAATAGACTAAGATGAATCTCCTACATCTGGTCTTTTCTAATGCAGACTGAGACTTCATGTTTTCTTTGCGATTCCCATTATCATAGATGGACTGAAGTCTCACTTCCTTCATCTCATGATAGACTGGACTGCCAGATGGACTGAGACGGATCTCCTACATCTGGTCTTTTCTATTGCAGACTGAAACTTCATGTTTCCTTTGCGATTCCCTTTATCATAGATGGACTGAAGTCTCACTTCCTTCATCTCATGGTAGACTGGACTGCCAGATGGACTGAGACGGATCTCCTACATCTGGTATTTCTTATGCAGACGGAAACTTCATGTTTCCTTTACATGTTCCACCACTATAAAAGAAGATTGATTGAAGGTTTGTTCGCTTTTTACATCTTATAGTGAAATATTTTATAATGCCAATTGGACTAAGATTTCTCTACTTCATTTGATGATGTGTGCGAGCTATCCCAAAAATGATGAATTGAAGCACTCAAACCAAATCATAAACTTCCCGTGATTTAATAATGATCACACTTCGACTCCTATTCAGCAGCGGTGAATAAGCATAGAACATTATGGTGAACAACTGAACAACTCATTAATTCAGCTGCTATTCAGTAAAAACACTTGTTTTTCATCCTGCACTCTGAGTCAAAATATGATGAAACGAAATCGTGAAGTCGACTTGTAAAAACACATTATATAGATACATATGCTAATTTGTAAATAAACTTAATAAGAAGCAGAAAAAGGTCTTGTTAAACTATTTTGTAAAGGAATTGCTGCAAGTCGAATAGAAATCTTATTAAACTCTTGAAAAGTGTTTTAAATTATCATTTTCAATACCGATACGAAAGGTTGAACATCGGCTACTTTTTCAATGGATTAAATGCTTTGGCTGTTTTCCTACTCTCCGCATCGACCAATGTGGCGCTAGCTTCTATGCGCGAAAAATCGCTAAAAGTAAATCGCAAAAATATTGTATGGCGAATAGCATCTAAAGGTGTATTTCTCGAAGTGGAACACATTATTCGAAAAAATATTTTGTATCGGTTGTGCACAATGATGACCGGTTTGGTGCCTACCAAATATTTTTTCGATGAAATCTTTTCATTTCGAGAAATTCGAGTTTAGATGCTTTTCGCCATACAAAATAAAATGTTTTTACTCCTGCTGACCAGCATTGAACGCACTCCCTGCCGGTAATCCATTGAAATGCATTTGTACGGTAATGTGTCCAGCATAACTTTAGTTCAGTTATCATGACTATTGTAAAGCAACAATTCAACATGTTTGCTTGTTTATGGCTTACGATTGTTAGTAGAGTAATCATTCAGAAAATTTTCTGCGTTTCTAGCCAAATTAACTAAGATTGTCCTCCTTCATATTAGTTTTTTTTAAGACGGTTAAGGCATCCTCAAGGGATGCTATAAAATTGGCTAGAAGTCGTAATCTCCTTTATTCTTTTCAACGTACTCGTAATAAACCAGGACATATCAATCTACTATTTTTTTTATCAATGTGCAGTTGAACTACTGATATTTTATGATGAGATTACAGTCACTTCCTCTTTATCATTTAATATAACCAGGGTTCACAATTATTTAAGTTGAAGCTTTTTCACTAAAATGTCTACATATTTCCGCCAAATCGTGTGCTTCACTTTATTACTTTATAACATTTAAAATACAGCATGTATTATACATTACATCTGATTCCATCGTTTGATGTACTGCAATCACTGATATATTATTTGGACTTTTATAAAGTACTAGTTGTCCCGGAAAACTCTAGATTGGTTTCATTTAAATCATTTCGAGTTTCTTGTGAATCATACAGATTTTAGTTCTTCAATCATGGCAACCAATGAAAATTTTCAAACAACTCATCTCCACTTTTTCAGCATATGTATGAAATACGGAATATCAATTCTTATACATTTGGTATTTTGACTTTTGTTTATATGCGGACTAGAATTCAGCATTCTCTTCGCTTGCATACCAGATGTACGGACTGGAATTCTCGGTTCCCTTCGTTATTCTGGGTTTTATGTGCGGACTGGAATTCTACACTCCCTTCGCTGGAGAACCAGGTGTACGGACTGGAATTCATCATTCCCTTCGTTATCCTGGGTTTCAATTGCGGACTGGAATTCTACATTCCCTACGCTAGAGTACCAGGTGTACGGGCTGGAATTTTTGGTTCCCTTCGTTATCCTGGGTTTTGGTTTGCTGTTGGTTTTGCAATTGTTCTCCTCGCTACTCCTACAGTGGCCGTCTAAAGAAATTGATGCTCTTTAGATTTTCTTTTTTTTTAAATAAAACAACTTTATCCTCGCCGCCAATGTAGCAATGCTAAAAGACGTTATGTTTCGGAGGAGTCTAGATCTCAAGTGACGTTTATTTATGTATACATTCTTCAACCCAATTCATAGCCTACTACACGGTGGATTCGTTTCTCTTCTGCTCTTGCAACCCTGCACCGCTCTCTGTTCTGTCGGGTACCGGCCACTAGCATTCGACTGCTGGCGGCATTCTTTTCGTTCGTCGCTCGTTGGCAGTCCTCGTCAAACCAACCATTACGTTGGCTGAGCGGTACCAATCACCTCTTGCGCTGTTGTTGTCACTGCTTCGTGGATACTTCCCCACAAGCTGTTGACATCTCCAGATCCGTTGGTCTCTCCTATCCTCTCGTCTAGTTTCTGATGGTACTGTGCAGCAACCCCTTCGGCTGACAAGCGCTGGATATTGAAACGCATCGTCCTGTTGTTTCTTGAACTCGTGACGCTGGATAATCGCGCCCGAATTTTAGCGGCTACAAGATAATGATCCGAGTCGATGTTCGGGCCTCTGTAGGACCTCACATCTATGACGTCCGAGAAATGTCGCCCGTCGACCAGTACGTGGTCTATCTGGGAGCAAGTGTCACCACTCGGGTGTCGCCAGGTGTGTTTTCGGATATTCTTACGTGCGAAGTAGGTACTGCTGATTGCCATCTCTCTAGCAGCAGCGAATGTCACAAGGCGCAGACCCAGACGCGCCAACTTGGTCAAATTATTGGGGGGGCAAAGCCTGGTTTTTCTGATTTTTTGTATGGGAAAATCGAAAAATCGTCAAATATTGGGGGGGGGGGGCAAAACCATGCTTGCCCCCCCTAAGTTGGCGCCTATGCGCAGACCATTATCGTTGGTAACAGAATTAAGGCTTTCCGTTTCAATGACAGGCCGAAAGAAACTTTCTCTGCCGATCTGCGCATTTGCATCTCCGATGACTATTTTGACATCTTGTTTTGGGTACTCTCCGTAGGCCTTATCAAGGCTCTCATAGAACTCATCCTTCATGTCATCGGGTTTGTCGTTCGTTGGCGCATAGATGCTGATCAGGCTGTAGTTGAAGAACTTGCCCTTCATCCTTAACACACAGATTCGGTCGCTTATCGGCTTCCACCGAATAACTCGCTTCATCTGCTTCCCGATCACTATAAAGCCAACTCCGCGTTCTGCCTTATCGTCGCCGCTGAATGAAGTGTTGGCGATGGGATCCACGGATTGAATCAATCCGTTTACTCTACTATTGCTTTTCTGGGTGTTTGAAGGTTTTCAGCAGGCTACCTTACCGGGGCCGCGCTGCCTACATTGCGTTGAAGGGGCTGCCTTCTTAGGTATCCAGCTTTTTACGCTGGCTATAAAATGACGAGGGGTGATTCAATTCAGACATTTCTTGCCGACAGATTTTATAGTTTATTCTTAGTAGGCGACAAACTTAGGTTGTTGATTCAAGTGTCAAAAATTTTCACCGGTATGTTTCTAAATTTCTTGGATCTTGATTCGTATATGAATGGTTTGATTAATTGCTTTTCTTTTATGATTTTAGGCAAATATTGGATCATTGGATATAAATAATTTACAGATGATGAGTAGGTTCAAGAATAAATTCTAGAAAAAATAAATTATGAGACTTTTTTTCGACCCCGGAACCACTCAGTCCCAGAGAAAAGGCACCATGGTAAACCGACCTCTTTTGGTCTCGGGACTCAAGGTGGGACTTCATTAAGGCGTCGGATTGTCGTGGTGGCCTGTCTTTGCCTTGACAAAGGTGGGCAGCTTGGTCGGAGCGGTCGGAGGCACTTTAGCGAGGTGACTCAGCAGCGGCCGGAAAGGATTCCTCAAGGTGAACCGAAGGGTGGGGTCCGAACGAGTTTTGGTGGTCACAATTATCGGCATTGCAACAGCGGCAGTTAGCGAGATATAGGTCGGATCATAGTTTCTCGTCTAAGATACCATAAAGCGATTCTCATTGTGACCGCACAGGGTTTGCTCGAGAACTAAGAACTGTTAGCTTACAAAATACAATCTACACGACTCCCATTCATACCTCATCTCGTTTTAATCCTAATTTCGGTATTTAGTTGACTAGTTAAGATAGAACATCTTGACTAATCAAAGTTAATCAACAAATTCATCTGATGCAACCTACTGCTGATCTCGACCGTAAATTCTATCCTAATCTGTGTGGTAAGCCTTTATACTCTTGCAATACGATTTCAATGAAAAACCATTAGAATTTTCGGAAACATTCGCCTGAGTCCAGGAATTAAAACAAAATTTCGGCAAGCGATGAATCGTTCATAAATCCTTGGTGATTTGCATTGCTGTAACTTGTTCAATATTGGGCTCAACATAAATCCTTCATTGATTTTTGGAAAAATTCTGCGACTTCATTCCATGTTTTAGTTCGAAAAGCCTCGTATTTTCTCCAATAAAACCTGAAATAATAACATCATTTTAGAAAAAATCAATCCAAAAATTCAATTTTTATTTCCTGAGGAAATTTTTCTCGCGAAGAGTGAAAACTTTTGACGTTTTATTCGTTACGATGAAAACAATCAACTTTATGTAGCTTACTTCGATCAAACCATAAAAATTATAGTGTCGGCAAGAATTGTCAGAAGGGGGTGATTCAAAATTTATGGTGAGCCAGCGTAAAAAGCTGGATAGCTGACGCAATACAGCATTTCATACTCAGCCGCCGAATGCCAGAACAGACGCTGTTTGAGCCGCACCTCCTTGGTGAACAGACGCTCGGATCGTAACTCCTCAATCTAGCTGAAGTTAGAAGGACAACAGTGCCCAGGCTGCACTACCAGCTAAGCACACAACTCTTAGCTGGCGGTCTTTGTCATCGTTTGACCCGTGGAAGCATGAGGTAGGAACTTGTGAGGACCAGAGCTATGTTGGACGCTTTCGACTCACCGTTTTGCAGCCTGTAATGTGAATTATTCACATGATTTTTCTTGTTGATTTGCATCATTATAGGTTGAAAATCAACTATGGCGAATTTGAGGTACTACATATAGCCATAACTGGTACACTGAGCCTACACTTGTTAATCTATTCAGAATTCGTTCCGGAAATCATTTGACCAGTATTCTTCTTTGAATTCCTCACGGGATTTCTCCTTGAGTTTCTGCCGCAATTCCTTATTCGAATTCTTACGCAGTTTTTCCCTTGGTTGGGGTGAATATAACTCACCGGAACAATCCGTTCCCAGCCATCTTAGCAAACTAAAGTAGAATCACTTGGCATGATACGGGTACTCGTGATACAGGCGACTTGCTCCGCCAAAGCTCCACTCCTCAATCAAGTAGCATCACACTGCCCACCGCGTCATGATGCTTGCTGTCACCGACGCTGGCTAGGGGAAGGACACCCAAGGGGAATATCACTAATCCTTGTTCACACCCCACAAATATGACCCTGACAGGCTCGCTGAACGTGCACTGCGCCATAGTGGTACGCCTAGTTTACCTTCCTAGAAGGGCGAAACTGCTGGAGGTTTGTTAGAGTTCCTTTCTAGACTTGTCCAGGAGTTTCTGTCAAGACTCCATCCAGGGCTCCCTAAGGATTTCTAGGAGGAATCAACGAAAAATATCCAGGAGAAATCCCTTAAGGAAAAATCCCTGAGAGAATTCTAGAAGGAATTGCCGAAAGAATTCCACGAGGACTCCTAGAAGGAATTTTTAGCAGGAATTCCCAGAAGGACTTCTAGGAAGGATCCTCGGAGGAATTCCAGGAAGAGCCTCCGAAGAAATTCGAAGAGGAATCACCAAAGGAATTCCAAGAAGGAATCCTGACGGAATATCAGAAGAAATCCCCTAAGGAATTTTAGGAGAAACTTGCTGTCCCCGGCAAACTATGTCTTGCCTACTGCGTTTTTTGACGTTTCAAGTCCCTATCCAAGCCAACTCCTCATTCAAAATGTATAAAAACCCGATGTTCAAAAACTCTCAATTTCCCCATGTTTTTTTTACCTCATAAACCTTCCTTGGGTGAAAACTAACAGAACAAAACTTAGACGACCCAAATCGGATCATCCGTTCGCAAGTTATGCGCGGTCCCACGTATGCCACTGCATTTTTATATATATAGATTCTCGAAGGAAGAACCCCCTAGGACAAACCATCATGAAGGAATCCCCGGAGGAATTTCAAGAAGGAACACCCGGAAGAATAATTCCGAAGGATTCACCAAAGGAATTCCTAGAGGAAATCCCGAAGATATTCCAGAAGGAATCTCTGACGGAATGTGTGGAAAAATCTCCCAAGAAAGTCTAGGAGGAATCTCCGAAGAAATAACAGGAGAAATCCCAGGGGGAAACACCGATGGAATTCTGGGAGGAATCCCTAAAGAAATTCCAAGCGGAATCCTCACAACTTTTTCAAGAGAAAACCCCGAAGGAATTTCAAGAGGAGTCCCCAGAACGAATACCCGAAGAAACTCAAGATGAAATCCCCGAATTCCAGGAGGAATTTCCGTAGGAATTCTAGGAGAAATCACCGAAGAAATTCAAAAAGTTAATCCCAAAGGAATTCCAGCAGGAATCCTGGATGAAGTCAATAAGGAATTTCGGAAGGAATCCACGACGAAATATCAAGGGGAATCCCCGAAAGAACTTCAGGAGGAATCTCAGAATTCCAGAAAGAATTTTCAAAGGAAATCAAGAAGGAATCACCAAAGGAACTTCGGGAGAAATCCTCGTAGGAATGCCTTGAGAAACTCCTGAATGAATTCTAGGAGGAATCCAAGCAGAAATTCCAAAAAGAAAACCCGAAAGAATTCCAGCACGAATCCCAAACGAATGTCCAGAGGGCTCACCGAAGGAATTTCAAGAGGAATCCGAAAGAATTCAAGAAGAAATTCCCGAAGGATTTCTTGGAGAAGCCTCTGGAGGAATTCCACGAGGAATTCCACGAGGAATTCCATGAGAGATCCATGAGGAATCTCAGAATAAATTCGAAGAGGAATCACCAGAGCAATTCCAAGAGGAAACTCAGAAGGATATCCAGGAGGAATTTCAGAAGGAATCCTCGAAGGAAATCCAGAAGGAAACCCCGATAGAATTCTAGGAGGAATCATCGCAGCAATTCCAGGACAAATCCCCGAAGGTACTATAGGAGAAGTCCCCGAATGAATTTTAAAAGCTGTGGCTTACCCCTCATACCCCCCCACCTTATGCACGGGCTTGCAGACGAAATATCCTGAGGAAGTCTAGGAAAAAACCCCGAAAGAAAATCTAGGAAGCGGAATTCCCGAAGGAATTCTGTGAAGAATCTCCGAACAAACACCATGAGGAATTCCCGAGGGAATCCCAGGAGGACTCTTAGAAGGAAGTCCGGGGAATCTCCTGAAGGAAGTGCAGGAGGAATCCCCAAAGAAATTGAAGAAATCTCTGCAGGAATTCCAGCAGGAATCACCGAAGGATTTCCAGGCGGGATCCTCGAAGAAATTTCAGCAGAATCCCTCGAAATGAATCTTTCCAGGTAGGGAGAAGAATTTGCAGGAGGTATTCCTTAAAGAATTCCTGGAGAAATTTCAGAAGGAAATCCTGGAGGAATATTTGTAGGAACTCCATGAAAGATCCCTCAAGAATATTCTGGAGACATTTAGCTGATTATAATCCTAAGGAAATTCCTGAATGAGCTTCTGGAGAAATCTCTGATGTAACTGCTAGAGAGTAGAGGCATCATCGTCTTGGAAAAATGCGTCCTTTTGGAAAAATCTCAGTCTCAATCTTCAATGTGAAGAATCCCAGGAGTGATCCCTGGAAAAACTTCTTAAAGAATCTTCAAGGGAACTTCTTGAGGAATCCTGTAAGGACATCCTTGAGGAATCTTAGAAGGAACTCTTATATAGGATCTCCTCTTATATCTTAAAGAACTTCTGTAGGAAACCCTGAAGTAATTCAGGAGGAATCTCTGAACATCTGCAAGATCCGCTGAAACTCCTGGATTAATTTCTGTAAGAACTCCTGTAGGAACTTCTAAAGAAACTTTAGAAGGAATCCCTGCAGGAACTCCTAGACAAATGCCAAAAGATCTTTTGCAAGAACTCCTGAAGAAACTTCTTACGGAATGCTTGGTTGATCTCCATGAGGCATTTACGATTCCTCCTAAAAGAATCTCTGAAGGAACTTTTCGAAAGATACCTGAGTGAACTCCTGTTGAAATAAATTGGGGAACTTTTGAAGGAAGTTCTAATGAACACCTGAAGGCATCTCTGAATCCTCCTGGAGCTATTAGGGAGATCCCTGAACGAACTCCTGGAAAGATAACCTAAGGAACTTCTGGATAAATCCTTATAAACAGCAGCGTATGGCTCCACCGATACCTCGGTCGGCGTTGGCGTGGGACCAAAAGTGTCGGCGCACAGGTCTAGGGGCCACTAAACCGAGGTACTTGTTTTCTTCCGAGACCATTTTTGAAATGAAATGCTCCACATTATTACCTTTCGTAATATATTTTTACTTATCTTCGACCATCGTAAGCTCACATCATATCTTGCACTCAATCACTAGTAACATTCCTTCAAAAGTTCACTCACTTAAATCCATCGGAAAATTGTTCCATATTAATGACCTTACACAATGTGTTCCAAAACTTACACGCTTCGGTCAGGCGCCCCGAGAGAAAATTCATGCATTTGTCGGGTTATCGAACCCAACGAAAAACGACCCGCTTTGGCTTTGGACCATACCATACCGCACGCTTGCTGCTGGTTGCGCAACCAAAACAAATCTCGAACCACGACGCCCCAAGATCAAGATTTAATCGACTCCGTCCGTCCGTCGGTCTACGACTAAAATTACCCGACTCTGATGCAATTCGCAGCAGCCGCATTGGTTCCATGGCGCAGCGGCGGCGGCGGTGTCGGTCCGTCGGACATGGACAATCGTCGTGCTTGAGCGAATCCAATAATTCACCGAAATTTTTGGCGAAAGTACCTATCTGGCGTAGCCGCCGCCGACTCACCACCGATGCTGTAGGTATTATGTTTGCTGAATGGTGTTGAATCGGTCGGAACCACGACTGTCGGTGCCCGCGGAGATCAACACGATCGTTAGGTGAAAATATCTGAAGCAGGAAAAACTCCCTTAGGCTCGTAATTTGATGATGTTAGCAAATGTTCATACGAAAGTGGTCAATCTGTAGGGTCTCGTATACGTGAGCGGTAAGGAGTCGTGTTGACCTCCAGCGAATACCCCAAAATTATATCTTGGAAAAATTCGTAAGATTCCAAGAAATCCATAGATTATTCCTGGCTAGGTAATGCTACAGGTTAACGAAAACAGCTACTCTACTCTAACGACTGTAGATGTTATGGTTTGATTTCAGGACAGTTTGGATGACCCAGAATAACTCAAAAAAGTACCTGTGTAGACCTACTGATTTTGAACTCCTGGATAGTTTGGTTGACCTGAAATTTTCAAGTTACTCGGGGTGGTCTTTTTGATTTGGATCAACATGCTTCGTATTAAAAGTTTTTATGTGGGCATTCACATTACAAAACATCCAGGTAACTGTACGCCACCGAGATGACCTCACCAAGGATCCTTACCCAGTGTTGCTGACCCGTACAGCAGCAAAGCGCAAATTTTTAAAACCCCAAATCCAAACCGGAAAATGCAATCCCATGGAAACCGATACCGGATCATTAGCTGCGGTCGGCTTGCGAAAATTGTATCTCGTCCATCCGTTGTTGTTGCTGATGCACGGGAGAAGGCGTACCCTGCCATTAGCGTTTCACCTCTCTCTGCGCCATCATCTCAGCTTCCTACAGCACCAAACCGTTGAAATTAAAGCGACCAAAAAGTGAACAATTCCTGGCAAAAGTGAGAGTGATATTTGCCCGTTCACTGTCCAATCTTCTGCCATCGAAATCAGTCAAAAAAAAACATCACATTATGCGCTCTTCTCGCTCCGCGTGCGTGTTGCACTTTCGGGGTCCCCGCGGTATTCAATTATCTCTGGGAGTTCATCAGATACGGAAAGGCGGAAATTTCGAGCAAAACCGAGTTTATCTTCAATATCTGAGCTTACCTCCCCTTTTCGAACAGAAACGAGTAACTGACCCTACTGCGTTATGGCGCAAGATCTTCAAAACTGATTGTAAGGGGTTACCCTAGCATACATACATACATTTATTTGTTCAACATCATATTTAAGACAAGACATAATCAACAATAGTACGCCACAATACTCGGTTTGTGGCTGCCGCTCTCCATCCTCGGTCGCGCCCAATGTTCGCCAGGTCACGCTCCACCTGGTCCGCCCATCGTGCTCTCTGCGCTCCACGCCTTCTTGTGCCAACCGGATCAGTTGCAAACACCAGTTTTGCAGGGTTGTTGTTCGGTATTCTTGCAACATGCCCTGCCCACCGTATCCTTCCGGCTTTGTCCACTTTCTGGATGCTGGGTTCGCCGTAAAGTGCAGCGAGCTCGTTGTTTCATCTTTCTCCGCCACACACCGTTTTCCTGCACCCCACCGAAGATCGTCCTTAGCACGCGACGCTCGAAAACTCCGAGTGCTTGCAGGTCCTCCTCGAGCATGGTCCATGTCTCGTGCCCGTAGAGGACCACCGGTCTTATTAGCGTTTTGTACATGGTACATTTGGTGCGTGGGTGAATCTTTTTCGACCGCAGTTTCTTCTGGAGCCCGTAAGAGGCCCGACTTCCGCTGATGATGCGTCTCCGAATTTCACGGCTCACGTTGTTGTCAGCCGTCAGTAAGGATCCGAGGTAGACGAATTCCTCCACCACCTCGAAAGTATCCACGTTTATAGAAACATTACTACCCAGACGGATCCGGTCGTGTTCGGTTCCGCCTACCAGCATGTACTTTGTTTTTGAGGCATTCACCACCAGTTCGACTTTTGCTGCTTCGCATTTCAGGCGGGTGTACAGCTCTGCCACCGTTCCAAATGTTCTAGCAATAATGTCCGTATCGTCCGCAAAGCACACAAACTGACCGGATTTTGTGAAAAACGTTCCCCGGCTGTTCAGCTTGGCTCGTCGCATCACACCTTCCAGAGCGATGTTAAAGAGTAAGCATGAAAGTCCATCACCTTGTCGCAGTCCCCGGCGAGATTCGAATGAACTGGATAGTTCACCCGAAGCTCTTACTCAGTTTTGCACATCGTCCATCGTTGCTTTAATCAGTCTAGTCAGCTTCCCAGGAAAGCCGGTTTCGTCCATGATTGTCCATAGCTCTGCGCGGTCGATACTGCCGTATGCCGCTTTGAAGTCGATGAACAGGTGATGCGTTGAGACCTGGTACTCACGGCATTTCTGGAGGATTTGCCGTACGTAACTCATCTTGATGAGTTCAGCTGCGATACCAAACTTACCAGCTGCTTTGTTGGTTTTGAGCTGATGAATGGCATCCTTAATTTTCCTCAGCGTGGGAGTTGGTTCATTTCCGTCCTCTGCTGCATTGGCGTAGTTGTTCCCTCCGTTGTCGTGGTATCCCGTGTCTACGTCCTTAACACCATTCAGGTGCTCGTCGAAGTGCTGCTTCCACCTTTCGATCATCTCACGTTCGTTCGTCAAAAGGCCTCCGTCCTTATCCCTGCGTTCTGCTGGGTTACTTGCTGCAGCATTACCGCCCGTGGTGCGTTCATCTCCTCCAAAATCGCTCTACACTCCTCGTCGAACCATTCGTTCCGTCGATTCCGTTCCACGTACCCGATGGTGCTCTCGGCTGCGTCGTTGATGGCTGCTTTCACTGTACTCCAGCAGTCCTCTAGAGGGGCCTCATCGAGCTCGCCCTCGTCTGGCAACTTGGCCTCGAGATTCTACGCGTATGCTGAGGCGACATCCGGTTGTTTCAGTCGCTCTAGGTTGTACCGTGGCGGTCGCCGGTACCGTACATTGTTGATGACGGAGAGTTTTGGGCGTAGTCTGACCATCACCAGATAGTGGTCGGAGTCGATGTTGGCGCCAGGATAGGTCCTGACGTCGATAATGTCGGAGAAGTGCCGTCCGTCAATCAGAACGTGGTCGATTTGAGATTCCGTCTGCTGTGGTGATCTCCAGGTGTAACGATAAGGGAGGCTGTGTTGGAAAAAGGTGCTACGTATTGTCATATTTTTGGAGGCGGTGAAATCAATGAGTTGTAGGCCATTTTCGTTCGTTTGCTGGTGGGCGCTGAACTTACCAATCGTCGGTCTGAATTCCTCCTCCTGGCCTACCTGAGCATTTAGTTCTCCTATGATGATCTTGACGTCGTGGTTTGGGCAGTGGTCGTACTCGCGTTCGAGCTGCGCGTAAAATGCGTCCTTGTCATCATCAGTGCATCCGGAGTAAGGGCTGTTATACACGTTTATTATGCTGATGTTGAAGAATCGGCCCTGGATCCTCAGCTTGCACATTCTTTCGTCGATCGGCCATTAACCGTTCACGCTACTCTGCATGTCGCCCATAACAATAAAAACTGTTCCCAGCTCACGTGTGTTGTCGTAACTCTGGTAGATGGTTTTGTTACCTCTAAACGTTTGCATCATGGATCCTGTCCAACATACCTTCTGCAGCGCTACGATACCAAAACCGCGGTCTTTTAGTAGATCTGCGAGTATGCGGGTGCTCCCAATGAAGTTGAGAGATCGACAAATCCACGTACCTAGTTTTCAATGATTTTCCGTTACAATGATTTTTTACGGCCATCTCAAAGGGTCTGACACCAACCCCCTTCTTTCCAGTGGACCATAGTGCACAGATGAGCTTAGAGTCCTTCCCTGGCACTCGGACGTTGATCAGCCGCCCCCAACACGTTGATCAGACGCTGTTATGAACCGTTCCTCCCGGAGAACAGACGCTCAGGTTTGCAGAAGCAAACCCCCCCCCCCCCCTCCCCTTCCCTGTCTGCCTACAACCAAATTATGTTTAGAAACTTCAGTCAGAAAAAAATACCAGCGAATACGCCTGCTACAGAGTAGTACCTATGTCTATGGTAGTATTCCTCCAAGAATCCCTTCCATTTTTTCCAGGACTTCTTTCTGAAATTATTAAATGAGTGCTTCCTGATATTTCCTCAGGAGAGTCTGCTGAAATTGGTCCTGAAATTCCTTCCAAAATTTCTTAAGGAATTTCTGTAGGGATTCCTCTGGGAGTTCTTTCTGGGATTCAACTTCGAGAGACCCTCCAGGAGCTCCTTCTGGTATTCCTCAAGAAATTCCTTTTGGGATCTTTTTTTCTCTAAAAGTTGCTTCTTTTGGGATTACTTTTATTGATTTATCTGAGAACCCTCAAAGAGTTCCTGCTGGTTTCCCCCATTCTGATGCTTCTAGGAATTTCCCTTAAAAATTGTCCTTCTGAGGGTTCCTCCTTCTCAGATTCTTACAAAAGCTCTTTCTGGGATTTCTCCAGAAGTTTTTCATAGGATTGCTCATGGAGTTCTCATGGGTTCCTCTCGCGAATCGTTAAGAAATAACTCATTCAGGATATACTTCTTTCACCAAATTCCACCAGGAGTGACTTCTGGGATTCCTTGGGGAAATTCTTCAGGAATACCTAACGAGATTCTTGTTTGAAGTCCTTCCGGGGTTCTCCCAGAAATTCCATACAAAATTCTTCCCCACATGGTTTCCCAACCTTCGTTTCGCGATCCCTCAACTACTTGCAGGCACGCTTCAATTGTTCTACAAAAAGCGGGGTGACAATAGACTGTGGATCGTGCGAGCTAAGGTTGGGAAACGATGCTCCAGGAGTTCCTTCTATGATTCCTCCAATTTTTAATGTTACCATTCCCGGGTAGAGTTGAAGAACTGACGATCAGAAAGCGATATTAGTTTGAGTTCAAAGTACTAAAAATCACATCTAAAAAAGTTCTTGGAACATCTGCACAATATCAAAATTTGATGTTTCAAGATCAAACGAATCACTCGCTGCTATTTGTTAGAGCTATACATGATATTTTGGAACATCAACAGCAAATTTTAGATATTTCAAAAACTTGTACCTCTTATGTTAATCAAACCAACACCACTTTTTGATTTCTTTATCAAAATATGCTTTTATTGAGATCATTCCTGGACAAGGGTTGGTTTATTCGGTTGGACTGTTTGGATGTTTTGGTCGATTTCCACTGGCCTTCAACCAATTCTTCTATAGACTTATCTTCCAGCCGTCTTGTCACTATCAAAGTAATGGTCGTCTGTTAGTGAAAAGACGGCTGGAAGATTAGTCCATAGAAAATGATCGAAGGCTAGTAGAAACTGAAACGTCTGGACAGTCTGGCAAAATAAGTTTTATTATTTCTCGCTGAAAACCAATCGATGAACTACTAACACACAGATTCCTCCATTTGAGGATTTCTTCTTCCGAGATTTCCATAGAATTTTCTACTGAGATTTCTCCAGAAGTTTCTGCTGGAATTCTAGCAGATTCCTCCGAAAGATAGCGGGATTTCAAGACATGTTCCATTAAGACATCTCTCCAGAAGGTTTGTATGGAACTCCTCCAAGAGTTTTTTTCTGGAATAGTTTCATCTGGGATAACATTTCTCCAGAAATTCTTTCTTGGAATTTCAGAATATATTTCTGAACTGTAGCAATCCTAGAAAAAACTCCTCTAGAGGAATCTCAGAAGCTACTCCTGAAGGAATTGCGCTCCTGGTAGGATCTCGAAAAGATATTCTGGAGAATCTCCGGAACTTCAATAGAGATCCCGGAAAAAATCTTAGATAAATCCTGGTAGGATCTTTCAAGGAATCTCGGAAGAAGTGCCTGGAGGAAAGCACTGCTGCTGGAGGAGTTTCAGATGTAACCTCTTCAGGAATCTGGTAAGCTCCTGGAAGAATTCCAAAGGAAACTTCTAACAGGTTCTGATGGGAATCACAGAAGGAGCTCCGCTTCCTGAGGAATCTCGGAAGATAATCCTGAAGACATCGTGGAATTAATTTCTGGAGAAACCACAGAAGGAATTTCTGAAGGAATTCGAGAAGGAACCCTTAAGGAATTTTGTTAGGAACTCCTAGACCAATCTCTGAAGAAGCAGTCCTGGAAGAATCACAGATCCCAAAAGTAACTTCTAATGGAATCTAAGATAGGATTTCAGAAAGAGCTCTAGGACGCATATCAGAGTAAATTTATATGGAAGAATCCCAGGAGGAATTCCTACAGGAATGCCAAAAGGATATTCTGGAAAAATGTTAAAAGAAATTCCTGGAGGAATACTACTCCTTTTGACACTTCTTCAGAAATGCCACGTCCTTCTGAATGCTGATGATGGATCTCTTCAAATCGATTAAATAACTCTGCTCCGTCCGCTTGGTAGCCATGATGATGATGATTAACCTGGGCTTGTTAGGGGAATATCTGTAAATAAAAAGACGAGACAAGGATTGTAACGGAACTTTAAAAGAAACCAGTATACTACATGAAGGCAGACAAAGGTAACGCGGTTGTTATTATGGACAAGAAGGACTACCACGAACAGATGGAGAAGAAGATAAACGAAGGACCATACAGACATCTACGAGTAGATCCACTACCCGGACTAATTAGGCTGACAGACAAGACCCTGAAAGACTGTAAACCCATCATCGGAGAGGCTCGTTTGAAGGAAGCAAATCCCATTCTTCCGCGGATCAAAGGTCTTCCTAAAATTCACAAACCCGGTCAAGAGATGCGAGAGATTATTTCAGCTGAGGGATCCCCTACCCACAAATTGGCTAAATGGTTAGTTCAAGAGTTCCAAAGTATGCCAAAACCCTTCCCCACCAGTTCGGTCAAAAACACTCAGGAATTCCCCCAAAAGTTGTTGGAATCAGGAACCATCGAGGAGGACGAGATTATGGTTTCTTTCGACGTCGCAGCACTATTCCCAAGTGTCCCTGTAAAGGATGCTCTTAATCTTCTCGAGGATTGGTTACTACCCCAAAAGTCTGACGCAGCTTGGAAAGGAAAAGTTAGGACTTATTTACGTTTGGCCAGACTGTGCATGGATGAGAATTACTTCCAATTCCGTGGACAGTTCTACAAGCAGACCAAAGGTGCCCCCATGGGAAATCCCCTATCCCCATTTTTATGCGAGCTTTTCATGGCGAATTTAGAAACCAAGCTTAAGGAGCAAGGTTTACTTCCGAAGAAATGGTGGAGGTACGTCGACGATATTTTCAGTGTGATCAAACGGGAAGCTTTATCTAAGGTCCTAGAGGTCATCAACAATGTACATAAGGATATCAGGTTCACTCACGAGGAAGAAAAGGAGGGAAAACTTCCATTTTTGGATCTATTAGTTAAGAGGGAAGACAGTTCGTCGTTCGAATTCGAGATTTACAGGAAACCTACCAATACCATGCGTGTCATCCCCTATTCGTCGAATCACTCCTTCCAACATAAGATGGCAGCTTTTCACCACATGGTTCACCGAATGCAGACTCTACCTCTAAGCGATGACGGGAAGAATAAGGAACTCACTCACATATTCGAAACAGCGAAAATCAACGGATATAAGGAGAGGACAATTCAGGCCATCATCGACAAAAAGGAGAGGTTGCGATATCGAGGATCCCTAACAACTCTTACCCCTATTTCGGCATCTTTGAAGCGAGTATCAGTCCCCTTCGATCAACAAATCACTAATAATTTACGTTCTAGGTTCAGAAATTTCGGGATCGATTTAGTATTTTCTAGCAGAAGCAATCAGTTGAAGACTTCATTAGGCTCTACAAAGGATCCGGTCAACACCCTAAACAAGGCTGGCGTTTACAAAATCAGTAGCTCCCATTGTGATAAGGTCTACGTTGGTCAAACAAAACGGTCTTTGGAGGTTAGATTCAGGGAACATATGGCAGAGGTGGAAAAGGCGCAGAGGACAGTGAGTAGAGGTTTGGAATACGATTTCAGGTCGAAAGTTGCTGAACATGTCTTTGAGGAGGGCCACCCTGTAACTACAGAGGATATTCAAATTTTGTGAAATGTAACTTCACCTTGGAAATTGGACGTTGCTGAGAGTCTAGAGATATACAAACAGGTACCTAACACGCTGTTGAATAAGGATCAAGGCAATGGAAGTTCGTGGCTTTTCAAATTTCGCATAACTGCGAAAAAGTTATGCGGATAACTCGAGAATTGGCAATGTGTGTCCAACTAATCTTCCTTTCCCATCCCTCAGCTGTCACAAGAACGTGGCCAGGACAGCACTCGATCGTTGGAGGATTGCGTCAATTTTGTCTAAAAGTAAAAGATTAATCCCAAATCTTTGTACTTTGATAACGGACAGGAAGGATGCAACCCTCATAACAACGATCCAGGGCTGTACCACCTACGAATATGTGCGACTTGCTTAATGCTAATGCAAACTTGAGAATTGGCACTGTGAGAATGTGAGCACAATGATTTTCGGATTAGGTTTCGGAGGCGTTTTCGGTATCAGAGGGTTTCTAAGGTATTGCAGAGAGTTTCAGAGGTTTCGACGGGTTGTGGAGGTAACAAGTAACATTGTTTAGTCAAATAGACTAGAAGATGTTATTAGAACCACCATTGAACCAGAACAAAAGTTATTAGGTTTTATATAGGCTTTGATTGGTCATCAAAACGTTACTTGAGAGGTGCGTTACATGGATTTCGAGGGGGTTTTAGTAGGATTTCTGATTCTGAGACACTACAGGAAGTTTCAGATGATTTTTGGCGGATGATATAAGATAATTCAATAATTCAACACTGCAAAAACTGAATAAATGTAATGTACAAACTAGCAAAGTTTGCTCTAACAATACAATTATATAAGCTTGACTCTAATGGTAAACAAATGAAATCAAGAAGATTGAACAACTTTACGGTCAACTCTAGGCGGTCTTCAACATTTCTGGTTCGACTACCGACCAACTGATTCCCCGTTTGAACCACCGATCGACGACAGCAAAACCTATTTAGAGATGAACTTTTCTCTTTTCTGTAGGCTGCTATCACATGCCAATAACGATGGAAATCACAATTAGCATATGAGCAGTGTGCGAAGGGTGTTTCAATCGAGGTTTTAATTTTCTTACTTATGTTGATTAAATATCTTTCAAAATGCATTATGTATTTATCAGTAATTTATCGGAATGTGATAGTTTACTGTATTCTATTACATATGGCATAGTCGTTTTACCCTCTACTACAATGATTGAGACAGAAGAACAGTTTCCTTTAAGTTGATGAAATATCTGTTGTTATCACTGCAGCAGAAACGGTCCAAGGCGCCAGCGTGTATGGAACTCATCTAGCGGTCTTCAACACTTCTGGTTCGACTCCCGATCCGACGACAAAAAATAATGGTTAAAACTTTCATGTGTGGGGGCCATCAGTACCGTCGATAACGAAACGGTGCTATAAATAGATTTTTGTTTTGGTTTTTCGTGTTGCACGTATCAAGCATGTGAAATGCAAATGTACAGCACATGCATTTTTATTACTTTAGCAATGGCTGTCAGCGTGCTGCAATATGTGGCACTAATTTGATTTTAGTGGGGCCCTTTTCCACTTTAATATTGCTTCAATGAGGTGTATAAAGTAATGCAGCATTATATTTATAATTTTAATTATCAATATATAACAAAATTGATGCACTTATATACGGCTTCGTGGTTACTTGGGGAGTCCAGGTACCCTCCGTATGGTTTCATTGCATGGCTGTCCGTTGGTCGGATATGCTATATGGAGAGCACAGTGTTGGACTACTCCAGCCTATAACTGTTTCACCTTAATGTTTGGTATAGAACATCCCTGATTTGGACTTCTCCAAATAAGGGTATGTGATAAAAGGTTTTTTTTCAAAGCGATATAAAACGAAATGAATTGTGATTTGTGATTGTCATATTCACTCAAAAACCGAATTTTCTGTCAGAGGCTCAGAGGGTCAAGTCACATATATGAATCAACTCAATTCGACGAATTGAGGTGATGTACAGGGGATAGACAAAATTATCGGGACAGGCAAAATTTTCCCTTCTCAAAAAAATTTCAAATAGCTGTAACTTTTCGAAAAGTGCATCAAACATTAATTTTCACTGTTAGTTGATCAACTATTTGTGTATCAGTGGACAAAATTTGAAGAAGATCGAACTATTCTGCACGAAGTTATAAAGATTCTTAAAAAAGCTATAATTATCCGATAGCCAACTTTGAGTTGTTATATCTCCGGATTCAATGAACCGAATGCAATGAAATTTTGACCATTTATGACTTATATAATGAGCTTTGAAAAACTTTTGACAGTTAAATTCTTAACATGGAAGTAAATTATAACGATTAGATTATTTTTCTAATAAAACACCAAATTTTCTTAAATTTCAACATCGTTTCAAAATTCAAGATTCTAATTATAGTTTATTTAAATTCCCTCTGATTGTCTTGAATACAGATATGTTTTGAAAGAAAGTAACAACATAGGCGGCAATTCATTTAAAAAGTAATGGGATGCATATTTAATATAGACCAGTTTACTAAAAAAACATAAAGTTAATGAAATCGCTATAACTTTTTCTTTCGTTAATAATTTCAAGTTGTGTCAATCGTTTTTCAGAGCTCATTATATAAGTCATAAATGGACAAAATTTCATTGCATTCGGTTCATTGAATCCGGAGATATAACAGCTCAAAGTTGGCTATCGGATAATTCTACTTTTTTTTTCTAAAATGCTTATAACTTCGTGCAGAATAGCCCGATCTTTTCCAAATTTTGTCCACTGATACACAGTGAAAATTTAAGAGTATTTGATACGCTTTTCGAAAAGTTGCAGCCAATTGGACATTTTTTGAAAAGTGAAAATTTTACCTGTCCCGATCATTTTGTCTATCCCCTGTATGTATGTGTGTGTATGTCCATGTCATTCGTTTTTCGTAACTTTTAGCATGGCTAACGAAATTTATGCGGAGTTCTTCAATGAAAATCAGATTATCCACGATGTTGGCCGCCCAAAATTCAAGATGGCAAGGATAATGCGTTTTAGATTCTTAAACCAGAAAATTGGAGATGGCGGCCTGAAACCCAACATGGTTCCCCGAAATGCAGTAATGCGACTGTTTTTAGATGTTTAAGGCTCTAAAACCATGTCGTATGGGTGTATTTGATATGATGAAGATGTCCGGAGTCCAACAATGACGACCAGGATACTCAAGATGGCGACCAAAAATCCAAAACGGTCCCCCTTTTCAATTTATTCACCTCCAGCCAAGAGATTCCAGTGTATCATCTCCCACAGAAGATGTCTTAATCTTTCCTCTAACTGTGTATGGAAACCGATTTTATGGCGATGGCGGCCAAACTCCCTGGGTGAATACCTCTCACGAGGACACTTTTCGTTACCATAGGTGTACAAGATGTAACGTAAGTAATTGAGGTTCAAGGTCTTTTTTCGTAAGATATCATTACATTATACTTTACTAGGGACCCAACTGGCCTCAACAGTTCCTAGGAAGCTCTCACACAGCTACTTGTAATCAGTTACAAACGGTCAGTGAATTAATTCCTCATTCTGCAAGTTTACGTAGTTGTGTCAGCTTTTTTTTTCTTTAGACCCCTAGACGACACCCTTCAGCTACCGAGCACAATGTGTCCTCCAAAGCGCGGCGCGCGCCGGAGTACCTCATGAGTAACGCCATGCAGCAGCAACGCGTCTCGAAAAAATGCAGCGGCAAAACAAAAACACAGTTCAACACGCCGAACATAACATAACGGCAAAATGCGGAAACTGCGAGTGCCCTCAGTCAGTGCCGTCGAATGCGTCGTCGTGTTTTATGGGTGACGAAACCTAAACCGACAGACCCACTGACTGGATTTGTGGCGCGGTGTGGTAGGTACTTTCTTTCCTTCACTTGAGGAAATTTCTCCCTTGTTCGTATGAACGTCTACGATAAGACCCAAGCCACCCAAGCCCAGTCCGGCGTTGACACAATCAACTCAACTAGGTATACTTACAGGAGGTACATACGCGTGGTCGTCGCAACGAAACAATTTTTTGTCCAAGCTACACTTTTTTCCGCCGGCTTATTATAGCCAACATACCTACCAACGCAATATGGGTCGTTTCGTCTTGTTTGCTGCATAACAAACGAGTGAAGCCTATCCTTCACCACGTGGTTGTTATGAGTGAAGGTATCATTCGATGACACGATGAAAGCCAGCCTTTAAAAAGAGTTTTAAGAAGTTAGATGAATGTATTAGAAAAAAAACAACAGTAAAAACATAAGAACAATACTAAATTAAGCATAACATAATTTAAAAATATGTACTAGTTTGTAGTAAAAAGGGCATTTGTATTGCTACATTTACTAAAAAATTAATTGTTTGAACACCTCAAAAATAAAGCTTACACAAGTTTACAAAATAAAACGAAAGTCGTGAACTTCTGTCAACGACCAAAATTTTTGAAGCACAATTTAGTGCTGATTTCGAAACCGACCTTCAAAAATTTTTAAGTAGAACAGTTTTTGAGTTTTAGCTCAATATCAAGTTTTGCAACTTTTCAAATTATGTAATTTACTAAAATTCAAATATATTGCGTTTTGTTCAACCGATTTTAAATCTTTTTCCATAAATTAAAAGCTGAATACAATACCATTCGATCATCTGAATACAGGTTTTGCGTCAGATTGATGAAATTCAAGATATTGGCAAGTTTTAGGGACGATCTTCTTGAATTTTAGCAAAATTCCCAAAATTTTTTGAAGAAATGTATTTTTTTCAATAAGAAAAAACCAACTTAAAAATTCTTTCTCGACGTTTCTTCTACATGTCATATGTAGGCGAGTTACAGTAAAAATTTCAGCTCAATCGGAGCATTGATTACGGAGAATGAGACGTTTGAAGTGAGCGACTTTGCTTAAAAATAGAACAAAAATCGATTTCAAATCATCAACCTTGTATGGAAAGTCGAAAAAATTTTCGCTCTACTGTAATTTTTTTCTTTCGCATTTTCGAACTCAGGGCATGATTCTACACCAAAAATGATCATCAGCTTACCGAGTTCAAAAATGCTGTAAACTAGTGTTATTGGTAACTACAACTGTGCGTCATCGACTCTTACTAAAATCAAACCGGACACAGTCTGACATTCGTTTTCGAATTGCAATCGGAACTGATGCTGTGTCGTCTGCGGAGGAATAATCCTGCTGAAAAAATGAACAACGAGGCAAATTGCAGTCCACTAGTGAGTGGGTTCCTCCAGCTAGCAACGCCGGCCGCCAATTGCCTCGGTTTGTGCAGCAGAAATGAAGGTAAATTATCACTTTCTTTTTTATCTCTCTCTCACTTCTTCGTCGTTGTTGGAGTCGAGCTTGGTTTGAGTCGCGCGCGGCAACGACGGCCTTCGATGCGACTTTCTTCATTGGCGAATAGTGATCTGGGAACCAACCAGCTGCCAGATGAGGGTAGAGATAAAGCTCTACAAGCGACGATGGATGCTTGCCGAAAAAAAAAACGAATGCCGGAGGGAGCAGCAATCATGATATCTTCCGGATTTGGCGAATTTGGAGCAATTTGGGTGTGTATAAGATAATTGCTAGTCGAGTATTCCGAAGGTATGGGATAATTGCTTAATTCTCTACTTCGGATTCATTCTTCTACAATCTACGAACGATTACCAATCTGGTTTCAACTGTTGTATTGCCAGCAGAATTCACATGTTCTATGAGCACTTCCACAGTTATTAACTGAGAGCTTCCTTTGCCAATTAACCATTTGGCATCAGTATATCGTGTTATTAGTTCATGTTCAAACAAGTTAACAATATTTCCAAATTATTCTGGTAGAATTTTAAATGATAGTTGAAACATACTCAAAAAACATTTTGAACTAGTCATTAAATTGCGTCTTCTTTGTCACATTGCCAGAGCGGAGGAGCCTCCTCTCCTAGTCTAGTCTAGTCTAGTCTACACAAGAATCCTGGAAAACGATAGAATCGACTACTTTTACCGTCATTTTTTGTCATTGGTAATGCTTGCAGTACATTGGAAATGTATTGCAAGCATTAAAGCGGTCAAGCCTACTGTATAGCGTCATTAAATACAGTTGAACTAAACAATGGGACGGTGACATTTCGTCAGCTGCTCCGTATAGTATATGTACTATTGATGCGAAGCAAAAACGTTGGGAGTGACGTTGCTAAGAAAGTTACCGTCACTCCATTGGAGATCCTCTTCCTGGGAAGGGACACAGAAATTTAACCATAATGGGCTGGTTCAAAAGCCTAGGCTTAAGCGCCTTTGCTGGCTGTCTGAAACGAGAAGAAAGTTTGACAATTGCTACCTCGACTGAACTAAAAAAACCGGTATTGAATATAATAAGGAAAGTACGCAGTAAGAACTCTACCGGAAACTGTTCGTAAAAACTGTGCTTTACTTAAAAGACAGCATAACATCAGAGATGAATTAAACATATAAGAAAAACCAAACTTTTGTAACAACAAGAAGACTGCATTAAAAGAATGATTTTCTATGACACATTCTACGGGCCCCGTATCATCAATACCAATTTTTCAAAGTTAAGTTATGGCATATTTGACATTTTTATCACATTCTACATTACTTTTGTCATCCAAAAATGTATTCGACATGATATTAGTGTGACAATAAATATAAATTGAACGACGATTAAGATAAACATTAAAATCGTGATATTAAGTCTTTTAGGCACACTTTTCATCCAAACTATCGTATTTCAAACACCAACACACTGATTTTTTAAAAGTCTCCCATCATTTGTAGATAAATGTATGTAGATTTTTTAGCATAAAAAGATTTTTGATCGGAAGACTTTACAACTCTGAAATATGGCTGATCATAGTATGGGTTTTTATTGCGTTGTAACGTCACGAAAAATCAACATTTTTAAATTTTCTTCAAATACCGAAAACGTTACAAATATTAAATTTTGTATGCTCTTTGTACTCGAAAAGATCTTTCAAATGAGACTAAAAAAAAGAAAATCGGTTCACGGAAGCCTGAGTTTCACCTGGTTGAAGTTTGCGTTGTAACGTCACGAAAAAAAGTTTTCTGAAAAAGACCAAATCGTTCTGGCTTAGACGGCTTCTGAATTGGACAAACGTAGTTCTATAATATATATATTCAAAACAGTTTCGTTCTCGTTGTGTATGAGCTCTTTTTCGAGATATCGATTATAAATTGCGTACCATTGCCGGTTAATAAACTACGTAGACTTTTGAAGGACGGGGGAGATGGTGAGGAATTCCACGGAGTCATGTCAGTCGATCCTGAGCGACCATTTCAAAAATATCTGAAACTTTGCACAGTTTTTCAATTTCATCTAAATCGTCATTTTTCGATATCAAACCTCCATATTCACTCACGACTAACTTTTCAGAAGGGTGTATGCTAAAACAGCTCAAAAATATTCTAAAAGCTGTACAGCAAAAACGGATTTTTCGATTGTTATGAATTTTTCAGCAAAGTTAGATAACTAAATGATGATTCCTTAGAAAATATACACTGTAAAAAAATTATTTTTTTACTTAAATAAAATATGATTTTTGTCACAAAAACTCAAATATCTCAAAACCCTATCTTTTTACCAACGTTAATTTTTTAGGGGAAATGGCCCTTTATATCAGCTATCTACCATAAAATTTTGGTGATGGTAAACTGATAAACAAAAAAGTTATGACATTTCAAACATTTCACAATTTTTACATTTAGTAACAAAAAAAAATTTTTTTCTGTGTTAATTATTTTGAGAATTATTTTTTGATGCTGATTTTATTGTAAAGGCTACCGCCTGAATTAAACAAGTTGTTTTCATGATACTTTTGTTTGATTATTCATAATTTCTATAGTATCTATTTGAAACTTAGACGCGATCCAGTGTTTTGATCAAAAATATTGAGAGTGTCATACTTTTTATTGTACGTGACTGGTGAAAAAATCCCTTGATAGTGTTGAAAAGCTGTTGATTATAAGAAAAATGGAATTAAACTTATTTTTAAGACAAAAGCTGTATAATAAAAGTTTTATATACGCGTATACGTCTAGTTTATCTTCAAAAAAATACCTCTTAGAGAACAGACTTTATGATCGGAAGAATGCGAGTAACTTCAACAACAACAAATGCATGAGAGTTACCTACCACGTGAAAATCCATCGCCCAGTTCACACTACCCCCACCTGGTGGAAATGTTTCACGAAATACTGCGATGTGCAATATCGTCATCAGAAGGCGCTAGTGTGAAACGTCAAACGCAAAGAAAAATGATGGGCACTCTTCTGGTTATGAAAGCCACAACCAAGATTCAAAATGATCGTTAAAGGCGTGGTCAATGAAAATTTCGTCAGTGTTACGTTTGTTTGTCTGTATACATACCATGACAATGCTCACGAAAAAGCAAAAAAAAAAAATACTACCGCTATGGATATTAAATAGTAAATTTTTTCTTCAGCCAAGCAAACAACACCAAACTAGTCAGTTAAAACTAATAAGTGATTTTGTTTATTATAATCTAACGAACAACATGAACAGTCGCTTTCTCAAAGGTCTTCAACTCAACTCTCTCTTGTAGACCGTTTGATGAAAAAAAATGATCAAAGGAGTTACGAAATCTCACCGAAAGCACCATAGATAATCTGAAAGAGACTGGTTATGCCCAAATTGAATCCAAATTTACGCATTTGCACGTCCTGCCGTCTAGACTTTGACAAACGAGCCATCTGTATATCATCGGTAAAGCAGGGCGTAGGAAGTTCGAAAACGACAACAACTGAGAAATTGCCAGAAGTGCTAAGTGCAGAGAGTCATGTCACCGTACCATCAGCGACATCAGTTTAAACAATTAATCACGCCCCTTTTCAAAAATGCTTTGATATATACTTCAACATCTATACCCATTTCAATATTTTTAACGTTGCAAAACACGCTTTCAACATTCATTTTGAAGAAGAGGGAAAACACTTGTCCTCAAATGTAACAGCAAATAATGAATAAACGACTAATGCGCGGAGGGCGTGATAAAATCGGAACATTACTGTACATATAATATACATAATCTATCTATATATATAAAAATGAATTTCTGTCTGTCTGTCTGTCTGTCTGTCTGTCTGTCTGTCTGTCTGTCTGACCGCTATGGATTCGAAAACTACTGGACCGATCGGTGTGAAATTTTGTATGTGGGTGCTGTCGGGGCCGGGGAAGGTTCTTAGCTTGGTGCGAGACCTCTCCGGTCTCTGGAACGGGAGGCTCCCATACAGATGACTTCGCCGGGACGTCCCTATGGAGCTGCATGTCGAAAAAACACAGTAGGCAGGCAGAACGACGTTTGCCGGGACAGCTAGTACATAATAAAAACAGCTTGTTTTACTCACGCAAGGCCATTAACAATAAAATCAGCATCAAGCTGCGATTTCCGGCCGAAATAAAGGCAGGAACAAATCTCATTTTCTTCTTTTGTCACAGCGCTCGTTGACTCGTTAAGGGGGAGGATGATAAATAATAAATGTATTCGATGGAAAAATATCCAAACAATTAGGCAACATAGATAAACTCATTGGATTTATTAAGAAAGTTTCTGTGGAACTCGAATTACACCTTAAATTTGTTGATTTTCTTGAACATTTTATTTGTGCCCCCCTCAAAATGTTGAATTCCGACCAAAATTTTCCGAGGGGGCGGTGACATAAGAGAAAATCGAAATTTGTATTAGCCTAATTTACACTAAAAAAAAATTATTACTAAATGTGAAAATTGTGAAATATTTGAATTGTCATAACTTTTTTGTTTATTAGTTTATCATCACCAAATTTTTATGGTAGATTGCTAATACAATGGACCGTTTTCCCTAAAAAAATTGCGTTGGTAAAAAGATAGGGTTTTGAAATATTTGAGTTTTTGTGACAAAAATGATATTTTTTAATGTTAAAAAAGATTTTTTTTCACAGTGTATATTTTCTTAGGAATCACCATTTAGTTATCTAACTTTGCTGAACAATAAAATCAGCATCAAACTGCGATTTCTGACCGAAATAATTTACACAGAAAAAAATATTTACCAAATGTGAAAATTGTGAAATGTTTGAAATGTTATAACTTTTTTGTTTATTAGTTTACCATCACCAAATTTTTATGGTAGATTGCTAATACAATGGACCGTCTTCCCTAAAAAAATTGCGTTGGTAAAAAGATAGAGTTTTGAGATATTTGAGTTTTTGTGACAAAAATGATATTTTTAATGTTAAAAAAGATGTTTTTTTCACAGTGTATATTTTCATAGGAATCACCATTTAGTTATCTAACTTTGCTGAAAAATTCATAGCAATCGAACGAACCATTTTGGCTGTACAGATTTTTGAATATTATTGAACCATTTTCACATACACCCTTTCGAAAAGTTAGTCGTGATTCAAAATAAAAATTTGATATCGAAAAATGGCGATTTAGATGGAACTGAAAAACTGTGCAAAGTTTCAGTTCAATAGAAAATCATGAATTAAAAAATTTCCTTAATTTTGATGCTGTTGCTTGGAATCGCTCTGGTGTTAGGCCAAAATCTACGATGTAATTGTACTACGGTATTGTAATTTTTTTTAATCGTAATCCAATACCACTCAAAACAAAAATTTCTGTGATATGAGTGGCCAACAGACGAAACACTGACGAAATTACAAAGTTATTAAGTTGGTCAAAGACTTACAGTTGATGGATAGTTTGATTTAACCTTCCTTTTGCATCACGTTGGCAGCAGCTCGCTGACGTAGTGCACGGTTTGGGACGAAAATGACCCTAATGCCGAAGGAGGGTTAAAGTTCCACCAACAGGCGACGCTAGAGAACTTACAAATTTTAAATTTCATACATCTCAGGATCCCTTTTACATAGAAATACGATTTTTTCGGCAAAGTTGTTTGGTAAGTAAAGGACTTGCAGTTGATTTACCAATAGATGCGAGATTTTGCCACTAGAAGGCGTTAGTTTCCATTTTGCAAAAGCAGGCAAGTGATTAGAATTTCTTGAAAAGTATTCTACAAGCTGGAACTTTTTTCACTTTGGACATATTGTATTCAAATCAAATTGTAATCAAAGATCAATATATAATTGTTAACTTTCAAAATTTGATTTGATTTGATTTACTTATTCCTTAGATATACATAAGAGTTAATAGAACACAGTCAAAAATATGATTCTGCTTAAAGCGCTCCATCTTTGTGTAGAGCTAATTAATCAAGTCCAAAATTGTAAAAATTACAGATAACAAGATGAGGAACTATCAGTCAAAATTTGAGAATTTTTGATATATTTTATAAAAAGTTACGGCTTGTTGAATGTGTTTTGGGTAATTAATAAAATTGGCATGCTTTTGAAAATTTGCAACTACCACCACTGTGTGGCAGAAATTAACACCATACTGCTATTAAACTGAAAGTCTAGTGATCTACCAAACAACTTTAATGAAGCAACCATCTTTCCAATCAATCACGATCCTGAGATAAGTAAAACTAAAAATGAGTATGCCCTCTAGTGCCTCCTAGTGGAAGGATTTGAAATATTATGCCTCTCAAGAAAAATCAGAATATGGCAATTATCTGCCTCTGGCTTCTGATATTAGCGCGACAGTCACTAATCATAACAGCGTCACCAGATTTAAAAGTATATAATTCCATTATATGGGGTTTGACAGCAAGAACACTCATTCCACTGAGCTACTCTTGCCGTTCGTCACAAATACATTCAAAAACATCTGTCACTTCGCGAAATCCACGTGCTTTTGTTTTTGGCGGGAACACTTATTCTTTTGTTTTGCCTTGCGACTGTCATGCGGCGGTATGCCTTGCGAGCGTACGACCGCCGCAGGACTCTAATAAAAGATAAGCGCGACAATAATACGGCCCATCAATTGAAAGTTCTTGACCAGCCAAACAATTTTGTCGAGGACACCAACGGTCCAAATAGTTAGGATCTTGAAATATATGGGATGGATATAAGGTCATTGTTACATCTGTTTTTGATATAACAAGAATCACCGACAAACAGACGTAACACCTACGAAATTGAAACTCATATATCTCGGGACTCTAATTACTTAGACTTTAGACTTTCAGAATGTTGATGCCTTTGGAAAAATTGCTTATCTTGTCAAGAATTTTCAGTTTAAAATCCGTTTGGTTCAAGTTTCTAACTGACTAGTGGTAGTTGAAATTTTGAAAAATAATGCACTTTATATTTATTCAAAAAATATTCAACATGTTGTAACTTCTTATAAAGTGCCCAAAGATTTTGCCAAAAAATAGTTTCTCAACTAGGGTAAAAGCACTAGACTTCGCCACTGCTCTAGTCTTCGCCCCCTCCATACAAATTCCATTTTTTATGTATGAAGTGGCGAAGATTAGAGCAGAATTTTAGGGGGGCGAAGTGACGTTACAACGCCCGTTCAGTTTCAAACAGGGTTCTGCTCGCGTTGTAACGTCACGAAAATACACATAATGTTAGAATCAGAATAATCAGCCAAATTTACCCGAATTTGTGAATATATCATTGCATTATCTTCAGTGCTTCAAGGGGAACTTTATTCTATTGAAAATCCGTTTTGTGATAAATGGCTCGGATGGCCAAGTTATTCCTATCAGCAGTATGAAAACTCCTTCATGAAGGTTAATGGTACCCATCTTCGGCCTAGTACCACCCATATTCATCTAATATTGTCCCAAAGACTAAACGGTTGATATTCATTACTTCGTACCGCCAGATATTTAGATTTTGTAGCATAAAACTAATCACGCCGTCGAATTAAACATGTTTCTATAATTTATGCAATATCATTGATTCAATTACAAACGCTTTAAGATGTGCGAGCAGTTATTGAACCAAAGACATACCTGAGGATCTGCCTACCACATAGGGGCATCAATTTCTGTGATTCCAGAGACAAATAGACCTAATTCTGACAAAAAAAAATCCATCCTATATATGTCAGAGTCATAATTACTTAGAGAGTTAGTGTCTTTGGCAAAGTTGTTTGATAAGTCAAAAACTAACAGCTTATTTATTATTGGATGTGAGATTCAGACACACTGGGCGACGCTTATTAAAAGTTTACAATAGTTTAGAATTCCTCAAAAAGTTTTCAACAAATTTTGATTAGGGTAAAAACACTAGACTTCGCCCCCCTAAAATTCTGCTCTAATATTCGCCACTTCATACATAAAAAATAAAATTTGTATGGAGGGGGCGAAGACTAGAGCAGTGGCGAAGTCTAGTGCTTTTACCCTAGTTGAGAAACTATTTTTTGGCAAAATCTTTGGGCACTTTATAAGAAGTTACAACATGTTGAATATTTTTTGAATAAATATAAAGTGCATTATTTTTCAAAATTCGAACATGTTTCGATCCAAATTATTGTCACTGGAACATGTTCGCCCAATGCTAAAAGGGCTGAGTTTGGCCCACCATCAACTAGGTGGCGGTAGTGGGCAAACGTCAAACTCGAACAAAAACGATGCGAGCGACACGGGTGGGTAGTTGGCCAACTATCAAATACTTAAATGGACCGTTACATCGGTGTACGATGGGAATTTTCGGAGTGTTACGTCTGTTTGTCTGTGGTTTTAGGATTCGTCCTTACGCCTGGAACACATAGCGTCCGTTCCTCCGAGGTTTGCGTTTTTTTGACAGTTTTACCATAGGAAATGTGTCAAACTACTGTCACGCACACGCAAACGTATGCATTGTGTGGGGCACTTTACGTTTCGGCAATTGTTGGTGCCTTCTTCAGGGGAAAAATCAGAGAATAAAATCGTGATGAACCATTTGTTTTGGTCCAAACACACGCATTGAAGCACATTTAAATTAAATTTTTCTTTAACTTTGTATCTTTTGAATAAGGCCTACGTTTTGGACATCGGACGTTGATTGTCGGAGATATGGGCCTTAAAAAATGACATGTTTTTGTGGAGGTGATCCAAGAGTTTTGATCGGGAGTGAATGTGATTACTACGATTTTTTTCCCTGTGTAATTGCGACTACTCTCAGGGATTGCGTCAGAAATTCTTCCGAAAATATACTCTTTGTAGGGATGTATTTTTAAAGTTATTTGTCCTCCGTTGAAATTTCTTTAGTTATCTCTCAGAATTTCCTTCAGGAATTCTTTCGAAAAAAAAAAATTGAGAATTCTCCGGTATTCTTCCTTTCTGTATCAAGGAATCATTCGGAAATTCCATTAGATATTCCTTCAAAAATTTCTCTCAATGTTTCACTTTTGAAAATATTACTGGATTGTTTCAGAAATTCTTCCAGAAGAATTCATCGAAAAATTCATTATCAATATTGCATGAAAAATTCATCAAAGGATTCATTATCAATTGTTGCATCAAAAATTATTAGAAAACGAAAAAAAAAAACAAATTTTCGATTTTTTTATGGGACTTACCGTACTGATTAACGGCTACGCAGTAAAAAAGTCGTTTTATAGACTGCGTAGCCGTTGACCAATAGAGTCGACCTTACTGTGTTTTTTTTTTTCAAAATATTAATAGTAATAATATGGAACAAGCAGCAAACAGTTGATTAGTGAGGTGCATTAAATACTGCAGTTGATATAATTCGCCATCTGACTTCGGTCACTTTAACTGTATTGATAGTGAGAAAAATTTTCGGGCTAGTGAGATCAACACACTCATACCATCTATGGCGTGTGGCCCTCGCATATAGCCAAAAATGAATGCGTTGGGGAGAGCGGGGAAAAAAGATCCCGTCACGTAAAAGGGGGGAAAGACTAAAATAAGAAATATAGACACTATTAATGACTTTATCACCAATTTCACAGTTAAATTTTTTTTGTTTAATCAAATAATAATCAAATATTTTGTTACTTAGACTGTTTACTATTATTATTTCCTTTTTATTGATATTTTTTTTTTGTTTTACTATTTTCTACATTTATATTTTTTTTTAACATTAATTACTATTATATTTTGCCTATTTTTCTGCTTTTTCCATTTTTTTTCCTCTATCCTAGTTATTTTGCTTTAATTTTGGTAGTATTGCTTACTCCATCTTAAAACTAGAATTGCTACTCTCTATATTTTAACAGCAGCAGATAAATAAAGTCATCATGAGTGGATCAAAGATGGAAATAGACAGAGAAAGGGAAAGAGAAGATCTCCAACTTGGAAGCAAATCCGTCGACGATGTACTTTCCTGTTCTTCCTCCAACCTAAACACGGATAATGATGATGTCGAAGGTAATGATGGTTACGATGACGACGACGACTACGAAGATGGCATCAATGTAACATTATTGTCAACTCCGCCACCGGCAATAGTTCCCGTGAAATCGGATGGGCATACCAAATCCCAGTTTGCCGATAATAAGGGAACAATTGGAAAGAAACTAAGTGGAGCAGGTCAAAAGCGCTTCAAAAAACTGATTGATAGTGGGTATAGCCGAGAAGAAGCTCATCAAATGGCTCAAATACCACTCAATCAACTAGATTTGTCAAAACGACAGAGAAATTCAGACTTGAATGGGTCAAACACAAGCGGCAATCCAACACCCGCCAAAATAGCACGTATTGATTGGGGTGCTCGTAGACCTCCAGGCAGCTCAGTGCAACATCGTATCGATGAAGAACAATCTAGACACTCAGGATCTCATAGAACTGAGGGTATGATTAGCCACTCCTACAGAGATGTAGTCAATTCTGTAAAAGTAGGAATTCTTCCAAAGGAATATCCGAATGTGGAGCTCACGAAAGAACAGATGGCAGCTACAAGTAAGGCCATATTGGCGAAAGTTGCAGGACAGCGAAAAGAGGCCCTGAAATCAAAATTCGGTTTGTGTGCGTTCAAAACTGGATACCTAGTCATTGTATGCAAAAACCAGGAAACAGCAAACTGGCTTAAAACTTCGAAAGAAAACCCGGAAAATGTTTAACTGGGCTAAACGAACTCAACAGTGGGGCCCATATAAGGAATCCCTTACTAATTATAATAAAGAAATAAGAAGATCAAAAAGGATTAACTGGAGGCATATATGTGAAAACATTGAAAATACTCCAGAAACCGCCAGATTGCAAAAAATCCTTGCGAAGGATCATTCTAACGGGTTGGGAACACTGAAAAAAGAAAATGGGACTTTTACAAATTCTGCAAATGAAACGTTAGAGTTGATGATGAAAACACATTTTCCCTGTTCAGTAATCAATTCAACTGAAGATCAAAGTTCATAAGGGAGATATCAGCAAACCTTGGAAGCTCCTCTATATCTGTTAGAGCAGTGAAAGGGTGCCCACAAGGAGGCGTCTTATCACCTCTTCTGTGGTCTTTGATAGTTGATGATCTTCTGAAAAACTTAGAATCACAGGGATTTGAAATAATTGGTTTCGCAGACGATATAGTACTACACAGAAAAAAAATATTCATGTAAAATGCAGCGAGAAATCATGCACATAAAGGGAATGCTAGAGTTAGTGCATATTTACATGAGATATCATGTAAAATTACGTTACGTTCGTGTAAATTTCCGCTAATAGTCGCGTAACCGGTTAGAGTCAATGATGGTTTACGCGAAGGTTGGCAGAAATTTACACGATGGTACTGCAATTTTACATCATATCTCATGTAAAAGTGCACTAACACTAGCATTCCATTTATGTGCATGATTTCTCGCTGAATTTTAATTACATATTTTTTTCTGTGTATTATGTCTATATCGTCTGCGTGGGAAATATGACCAAATCATCGCAAACAGAATGCAAACTGCTCTATATTGTATCTCACCGTGGTGTGATAGGGAAGGATTAAATGTAAATCCTTCAAAAACTACTATTGTACCATTTACAAAGAGGAGAAAATTTTCTATAAATAATTTATACCTGAAAGGCATATCTATAGATCTTTCAAATACAGTCAAGTACCTCGGAGTAGTCCTTGACAGCAAACTGAATTGGAATTCACACCTAGAGCAGATAATCACAAAAGCGACAAATGCTCTTTGGATAAGCAAAAAAACATTTGGTAAGCAGTGGGGATTGAAATCGAAAATGATTTATTGGATCTTTTCGGCAATCGTGAGACCCAGGATCACCTATGCCTCACTGGTCTGGTGGCAGAAAACCACAGAATCCGTCGCTCAGAGAAAACTAGGAAGATTACAAAGACTAGCGACTCTCTCAATAACTGGAGCATTGAGAAGCACTCCTTCATTGGCATTGGATGCTTTATTAGTATTACACATGCTTCCATTACATCAATTTATACAATTTGAAGCTGAAAAGAGCGCTCTAAGAATCAAAAGATCTACGAACCTCTTGGAAGGTGACCTTAATGGGCATCTTAGTATTCTAAAAACTTTTGGCATAAACTCCATAGTTATGAATAACGAAGACTGGATGGAGAAAAAGTACAATTTTGACCGTATGTTTAAAGTTTATGACCCTGATCAAAGTTCGTGGCGAGTCGGTGGTCCAGAATTTCGACCAGGATCGATTATTTTTTATACAGACGGTTCAAAATTGAACAACAAAGTGGGAGCAGGAGTAACTGGCCCAGGGATAAACCTGTCGATACCCATGGGAAAGTATCCAACTGTATTCCAGGCAGAAATCCAAGCAATTTTAGAATGCTCTAATATATGTTTTCAAAGAAACTATAGGCATTCAAATATATGCATATTGTCTGACAGCCAAGCAGCACTAAATGCTTTGAAGTCAGCGGTTTGTACATCAACACATGTTTGGGAGTGCATTAAATCACTTCAAGATCTGACCTGTCGTAATCAGGTCAACTTATATTGGGTTCCTGGCCATTGTGGAATTGATGGAAATGAAAGAGCCGATGAATTAGCAAGGCTTGGATCATCTCTTCAGTTCATAGGGCCCGAACCTTTTTGTGGGCTATCTGCCTGTGCTTTGCGAATGGAGTTCAAAATAAGAGAATATTCGAAAGTGACGAACAATTGGAAAAACACTTGTATAGCAAGGCAAGCAAGGCGATTTATTATTCCAAATGTTTCCAAGACTTACAAAATTCTGGATCTTTCCAAAAAAGATCTTAGCGTATATACTGGGCTTATAACAGGTCATTGTCCGAGCCGATATCACTTGAAGCTTATGGGAAAACTTCAAGATGACATGTGTCGCTTTTGCGGCACAGATAAAGAAGACTTGGAACATCTACTGTGCCACTGTCCGGTACTCTTTACAACAAGACGTAAGTTCTTCGTCAAATATATTGGCAGCAGAATGAGACCATTGCCAATTTTTGGTAAAATTAATGAAATGTTCAACTTTGAATATCTTTGGCTTTAATGAAAAATGTCAAACTTTTAAAGTGGTTTCTAAAAGCTTGCTTATAAACCTTTCGAATGACGTAATCAGATGTAGAAATGTTGATTGTAAAACTATTAAATGATGCCACATCAAATAATTTAAAAAAAATCCATACAAACCGTTCCATTAAAAAAAAAGTTTAGCTGAGTTTTGCTTCGGGACTATGTTTTTGTTTGATCCCTGGGAGGCATTGAAATTAGATTTGGCTGCTACTAGCTGCTATTCTGCAATTCCAATCATGTTGTCGGCGATGATTGAGATATTGCTTTATAAAATCACCCTATTGGCCATTAAATACCTCTGAAGAAACATTTGGTTGTCATGGCCACTCTTATCGGTAGATCAATCATAGTGCAGTCTAAATCTGGTCTTGGATTTCTTAGCGAAGCGTGTTTTTACGAATTGGAATCCATTTTGTAAATAGGAACAGAAATCCTTAAACGTCTAAAAGTATGCAATGCCCTTGTAATTTCATGCTGTTTGAAACTGTCGTGTTGAAACAAGCTGTTCAACATGTTTTTCATATTTTTCAGGCATAAACCCTACGAATAGGAGCAAGACATTATAAAAATGACGCGAAAATATTTTTGGCCACCTGTTTGTATGGAGCCACCCCATAGTCAACAACTCTTTATGTAATGCCGTTTTTCTTTTTTGATCCATTTCCAACGCTAAACAGCTTGCAACGACATGCTCGATCGTGTCTTCTACTGAATTGCAATTTCTACAGCGGTCTTCGTGCAATATGTTCCGTCGCAATAACCCGGTCCTCGATGGCTATCATGAAACCTTCTGTTTCCGAGAAGAGGTCACCCCTCACCAGCCACGTGTTCGACGCCGCCTTATCGATGTGCTCAAGCTCCAGTTGATGATGGTGCGTCCCCTTGCAACTCCTTATGCTTTCACGTTACGGAAACAGCTGGCATCCACTGCTTGACCCCGGCGATAATGGACTATCCAAAGTTCCGTTACAAGCTGCACCCACCAGTCGATGACGCTTCTGTAATGATTCCGCAAACAGCTTCAGGTTGTGCATAAAAAAGGGCGGGTTATTCTTGTGTTCCTTCTTCCACTTTTAAGTTGATAGCCATAGCTACATTGGTTGAGTGATCGGCTGTCATTTGAGTGTGTTATTGCAAAGTAGAACCATAGCGGACTTATGGTATTGCCTTAGAATATCCCCCTCCTGATTCTGGGATTTCTGGACCGCAACACAGCAACACAGGGGACATGTTCCACATCCCCATTGCGTGCTGCATCAGCCTGATGACGTTCACGTCTACCTTGTAGGACTGCAGTACTTTGAGAAGGTACGAGTTCGGTACTGAATCGTACGCCTTCTTGTACTCGTTGTACGCCATCCACAGGTTCCTTTGCTTTTCGGTGGCTTGACGCACTTTGACTGCATCAATGATGGTCTGATCTTTGCAGCCTTGCGTGTTTTGCGATATCTAGTTTATTCCTCAGTCATCACGTTGTTGGCATCGTAGTGCTCTTGTATCCTCCTCGCTGTAACCGATGACAGCATCTTGTACAGCCTCGCAAGACACGCTATTAGTCTGTGGGTACTTTGCTGGATCAGCTGTGTTCTGATCCTTCGGCAGAATATAAATGATACCCCTGGTAATAAATTATGATAGCTGCATGAGGCCTTCTAGTACTATGTTGAAGAATTCCGCCATCCACCCGTGGCCGTAGATCGCCGTGATTTTTACCAAAAAAAACTGTGCATGAAATCAGATCCTGGTGCAGCCCAACTTCTGGTAGGCTCACGTATATCCTGAGCGGTTTATGTCACCACCTCTATTACACAGTCACTCTTTTTCTGCCAACCACTTCCCACCGCCGCTGTGCTGGACAGAATTCTCTCATAGATTGGCCCAGAACAGTGTGACGTCGGCAATCTCCGGAACGCCTTCTACAAAGTCAAGCTTGTCAAACATGAGTGTCACTTGGGGAACGAGGACCCTTGAACTGTCTAACTGTGTCATCAGATCTACAATTGCAACCTATTGTCACTAGTGGTCTCTTGCTGTGTTGCTTAGGCTCTAATTTTCTCTTGTAACGTCTAAAAGCCAAAGTATAAGTATTGGATAGGTCAGTCGGGAGTACCACAGAGACTCCCCGACTCAATGGCCTCAGGGTCGGCACGTTCACTACACAGTCATTCGCGGGCAGGTAATTCTCGTGCAAAATGGAGGAAAACCACAGCACATTTACACTTTCAACACCAGTTTATTGCTCCAACTACGCTTTATTCGCTCTCCACGGATTTCGGGGGTGGCTTGGGACACGCGATGCTCCGTATTCCGGCCGGCTACTCGTCCGGGTCCTTACCTATATTGTAGCGGATCGGTCTTCGATGTTTGCCGGAATTACTTCGGACACTCGGATGTCGTAGGGCACTTCACGGAGATTCAAGCCAAAAAACGGCGGGGTTTTGCGATATTGAGAGGGCATTAGAATCTGGATTTTATACCTGCAGATGGATATTCTAGGTACCTGAAGTCCTCTTCACCTTTGCTACTTTCCACTTTCACTCTACTTTAACTTTTTCTTGAACTTGACAGGGTTTTCAATTTTCTTCCATCTGTCTTCGAACTCTTTCAACTTTCCCAAACTTCTATCTTGGTCGACGAACTATAGCAAAATGAGAACGAATCATAGAGTCATCGACCGTTCATTGGTTCATGATCTCGTTCCTCGGTCATTGCCCTCTCCTCCCATATCCAAAACCCTTAATGGCCCCATTACACCACCCCTCATGACCGCCCAAGAATGGTATTTAACCGTCCATCTGATGGTGGGCTTTGGTACTTCGGTGGGTGGATGATGGCGATCATCTCGTAGAGTGGTGGAGCCTGATCCTAGCTAACCCTATGGCTGTTGGGAGTTAAGCTGGGAAAAACCTACACTTAACACGAATACTACCTGCTATATTTAAACATTCACGGTTTACACAAAATCACACAAACTTCTCAGTAGTACTTACGACACAAATTATAAAACACTTACAAGCCTTAATGAAACTCTCTAATACTTTCTTGAAAGCCCTGTGAAACCAGTTGAAACCCTCAGAAACCTCTCCGAAACTGCTCTGAAACATTTCAGGAACCTGCTTGAATGCATCCTGAAATCTCCGAGCATCACGTCCATACATCCGACACAAAATCCTCTCCGAAAACTCTGAATGCCCCCTTGAAATTCATTGACGCTCCCTGAAGTCCCCTTGAAACGCCTTGAAACCCTTCTAAATCTACTCTAAAATCCCTTAAAGTTTCTCAAACCACTTGAAACCCCCGAAACGCCCGCAGATCAGCTGCATGGGTGTTCCAGCGTGTTTAAAGAGATTTCAGAGAGTTCAGGAGCGTTACAGAGGTATTCCAGGGGGCTTCAGAAGCGATCCAGCGTTATTCAAGGGGTTTTAGGGTCGTTCCATAGTGTTCTATAGCGCCCCTTGGGTTTTCATAGGGTTTTAGAGGCGTATTAGGAGTGTTCCAGGAGATTTGAGGGATATCAGGGGGTGTCTGGGGCGTTCCATGATTTTTCATGGGTATTTAGAGGCGTTCCACAGGTGTTCCAGGGGCTTCAGGAAGTTTCATCTGCATTTCAGCGTGTTCTAGGGGTTTCAAGGGTGTTTAAGGAGGTTTCAGGGGAGGTAAGGGGCGTTCGATGTGGTTTCGGGTATGTTCCAGTGGGGTTCAGGAAGTTTCATGAGCGTTCCAGTGGCTTTTAAGGGGTTTCAGGGGCGTCTCCGGATGTTTCCGGGGGATTCCAGCTTGGATATCAGGCAATTTTTTCAGGGGGTCCCATGGGCGTTCCATGGGGTTTCAGGGACGTTCCAGGGTGTTCCAGCGGTTTTCAAGAGGTGTCAGGGGCTTTAAAGGTGTTTCAGATGCGTTTCATGAAGTTTCGGGGGTGTTCTCGAGGGTTTCAGAGGGTCGAAAGGGCGTTCCAGGGGTGCTCCACGGCATTTAAGGAATGCTTCAGGGTGTCCAGCGAGTTTCAGGGATTTCAGGGGCGTTCCATGGAGATTCTTTGATGTTCCAGGAGGGTTTTAGGGATGTTCCAGGTTGTTCCAGCGGGTTCCAGAGAGTTTCAGAAGCGTACCAGGGGTTTTCATGCGGTTTAAAGAGTGTTCCAGGGGATATATCCCTGATATCACCTGAAACCCTGAAACGCCCTAAAACCCCTTCGAAAACCCGTTAAATCTCTATGAAAGCCCCTGGAAAGCCCTTCGAAACCCTCTTGAGACCCCCTGAAAATTCTTGGAACTCCGTGAAACCACATAAGCAATTAACTAGTGATTAAAGTACTAAAAGCTCCAAAGTGTGCGAAGTGCTACGAATAGCCTGGCCATGTTCTTGGGGGGAGACGAAACTAATGAGTCATAGGCTGTTTCTCCTACGGTCATCTTGACGTCGTGGCTTGGGCAGCGGTCGTAATTGCATTCGGATTGCGCATAGAATGCGTCCTTCTCTCCATCAGTGTTTCCGGAGTGAAGGTCTCTGAACGTTCGCACCAAAGACTATGTCTAACACACCTCCTGCAGCGCAACGGCTCTGAACCCGTGATCTTTCAGTAGATCGGTGAGCATACGGGTGCTCCCGATGAAGTTGAGAGATCGGCAGTTCCACGTACTGAGTTTCCAATTGCAATTCCTGGTTTGTTATTGTTGGTCTCGGTTCGTATTAGCTATTCTGTTGCAGGGCCAAACGCCAACTCCCTAACATTTTGGAGGACCATTGTGCACAGTTGAGCGTAGAGTCTTTGTCTGGCCCTCGGGCGTCGATCAACCAGGCCTACATGGGAAACAGACGCTATTGTGAGCTGCTCCTTCTGGAGCACAGACATTCAGGTTTACAAAAGCAAACACTCCTCCTCTCTTCTCTGTCAGCCCACGACCAAAGTTCCCACCGGGGTTGGTTACCCCGATCTAAGGTTGCTCGCAGTTACTGTTCGGTACCACAGAGAGCCAGGGATATAAGGTGCTGGAAAGCGGATAAGGATCTGATTTACACATGATCCAGGTTTCACTGTGCTGATGAATAACTTGCTGATTTTGGATTTATCCATTAGAGGTCGCTAGTATCAGGTATCAGTAGGTCGGCTCCAGGGGCACGTTCTCCTCCAGGTCGCTAGTAGGTACTAGAAGTTAATTAATTTCTGTATCTCAAGATTCAGACTTTCTTTGCAGATGTCCTTTATTAAACTGAACTTAACATGATTCTATTATACATCTTTTCAGTCGATAAGTTCGTCTTTTTGATCAAAGAAATGTCATTAATTCCTACATTGCCAACGATAAACCGATCCTCAAGGCACACGAATGTGTCAACATCGACTGATCCAAAACATTCAAACAAATCACTCTTCATGCCACGCTATTCAACAGCGAGACGTGTCACCTAGGGCTAATTGAAGTATGAGCCTGGCAATCGTCACCAAGGCACGTTCATGCCACAAATCACGGCGGAGGGAAGCTCCAAAAACCCATCGGTCTCCGTTGAAGGACTGCGCCTTCGTTTCGATCCGAGCATGTGTCAAGTCATGTTGCAATGAAATTCGAGCTTGCTGCTCTTGAGAGGTGCTGCTCTTCAACGCCACCTCTCTAGGGTTGTTTGCAATCAACACCAACAAACACAACAGCTGTGCTGTCTATGGCTATGCCAATGACTACGACGCGACGATGGCAATGGGTGACGACTGACGACGACGAGTGACCCAATAAAAGCAAATTTCTGTTTTCTTTAGTTTTAAACAATTACCATTTGTAAACACGCTACTCGTGCAGCTCGCTCTGTGCTAAAGGGACCCAACAGCGAGACTCTGACTCAGCAAAAGCCAAACTCAGACACAAGTTGACTGGAGAGGAAAAAAATGCTTCATAGATATGTTTATTTTGCTGCCTTTTTGCGGTGTAATCATTCGAGAGGGACTTCGCGCGCCGCGCCGCGAGGCACTTGATGACCACAAAGGCGCAATGAATGGTCTCGAAGCTAAGCTGTCGGTGAAATTTCCCTTTCTTGCACGGATGATCACTTCTCGTATTAGCTATGGTGTAGTGTAGTGTAAGGCAGGGAGGTAGCCCTGGGGCAATGTTGTCTATTTATGCGCTCTCGTTGCCATAATCGCAAACCGCGCGTTCGTTGCTTGGCATCAGTAAGCTGCGTTGAAATCTCTTTATTTTTTTTCTGCGAGTATAGGTCTCCGGAGCACACTGAGCGATGAGTTAAGTGAGGTGGGATAACAACAATTCAACAATGATTTTAAAGGTCGCTCGATGCTAGAGCTGATGCTGGCTGGCTGGCGGTGGTAGCAGCCAGCGTCGGTAGTTACAAATGGCATTTCGCAAGAGTTTGTTTTGCCTATAAGGCCAGAGTATATAGACTTGTGGGCATAATAATTGATTGCTGCGGGCGAGAAGATGCGATGCAAAACTAGTTTTGCATATTTTGCAAAGGTGGTTACGTTCCGCCTGTTTTGATCGATTCATTCATCATTGGCCTCCTGTTTTGGAGATGGGTGCGTTTCGTAAATGTGACTTTTTCTCTGTAGGGTTGTGATTGTTGGCTGATGGCTGATGACATTTTCCGGTGAGTCATAGTCATTGTCATGGCTATCAAGTACCCAATATTCTTTAAAGTTATTGAATAAATGGCCATTAAGGCAGACGGCCAAAAATACTATTTCTCGAAAATTGTTTTTAATTGTTGGCGGGGATGGCATTCCGCACTGGAAATGTGCACAGTGCACCACATTTTCATTTTAAAACCGCGCACACTTGCACTCACACTGAGGTCTAGACGGGAATAGCCCTGGTCAACCACATTTTAAGAGCAATCAATCATCTTCATCTGTCATCACTAATCTCTCATCGCTCATCTCTCATCTATCAGCTCTCATCAGCATCTCTGACCCCGCATCACTCATGTCTTTTCTCTCATCTATGATCTTTCATCCCATTCCCATCATCATCATCATCATCATCATTATCTCTTATCTCCCATATCTTAGCTCTCAACCTCTCATCTCTTATCTTTCATCACTCATCACTTTTTACTCATGTCTTGTATCTCATTTCTCACCTTGAATCTCTCACTATCATAGTCTTCATCTGTTATTCTTTTTTATCATTCATCTCTCGTCATTATCACTAACTCTCTTCTGTCATCATCGTCCTCACCATTTCTTAAATCTGGCGAAATGTTACGTACTAACACTAGAAAGAATAGAATAACAAATTTGAAATTAAGTATGTTGGTCACTAAATGGCGAAACTGTAGGATTAACAAATTAATGGTAACCGAAGGGCTCATGAAGCGGTGCGCATAGCATGAACCCTCAGCATGGTCATGCTGAATACCCGTGCGTTTACCGCCTCGGCTATATGGGCCCTGGTGGTTCTAGTGCATGGAAAGCAATAGGCCAACGTTGTATCCACTTATAGGCCAATTTTTGTACCATAGACCAACGTTGCATACCATCGCATCGAATCTTTTCAACTTAATTAAGTAAATTCTTGAATATTAACGTTTATTTACTTCCAATTGGTGAAACATGCACTGCCTAAAGTGTCTAATAGGGTCGACATATTACTTCTAGTGCTATTAATTTATGAGTTATGGTCAAAATTGTCAATGCGGCTTGCAAATTAGGCCAAGGAATGGTACATATACCCTACCTAGGCAAGAAATTAAATTCCACACCATGCCGAAAACACATTGCCATGAATCATGAACATGAATCAACTCAACCGGTCTGTCTTTTAGAAGATTTTGAAACTCCTAGTTACATGTGAAAAAAACATCTCTTTTATCTAAATTCTCATCTTTTATCTCTCGTCTCATATCTCCCATCTTCCATAATTCATCTCTCATCTTTCATTTCTCATCTCAAATCTTTCATCTCTTATATCTTATCTCTCATCTGCGATCATCATCATCATCTCACATTTCTGATCATTACCATCTCTAAACGTTTATCTCTCATCTCATCTCTCATTATCATCATAACTGTAATCACCAACTCTCATATCATATCTCTCATCTATCGTCTCTCACCTCTCACCATTAAACTTTCATATGATATCTCCAATCTCTAATCTCTCATCTCTCATATGTTATCTATCATCTCTCATCATCATCATAATCACATTATTATTATTATCTTTGTTAGGGAGATTTTCAGCCTGAGGCTGGTTCATTTCCATCATAATCAGAATCTGTCATCTCTAATCTCTTATTTCTCATCCCTTATCACCATCATTATCTATCATCTCTCACCTCTCATCTTGCATCATCATCATTATCTCGCAACTGTCATCACTCATCTTCACAATCATCGTCACCATTTCTCATCTCTATTATCATACACCCTTAAATGAAACAACACAGCACACGAGTAACTTTCACGCAGCAACCGAAAAGACAAAAGAATTTTCACGCAGATTTGTGTAACACCGGATCAGCACATTTTTTGTGTTGATCCAGTGTTACACAAATCTGCGTGAAAATTCTTTTGTCTTTTCGGTGGCTGCGTGAAAGTTACTCGTTACGCTGTGTACATTGAGTTCTGCGTGTATCATCTCTTATCTCTCACCTCTCATCACCATCATCATCATCTTTCAGCTCTCATCTTTTATCTTTCATCATTATTTTCTCTCATCTCTCTTCTCTCATCATCTCTTTATCTTTAACCTCTCATCTCTCATCTTTCATTTCTCATCTGTGATCATCATCATCTCTCATTTCTCACCTCTTATCGTATATTTCTTACATCTCATCTCTCATCTTTCAGCTCTCATTCATCAACTTTTATCTCTGACCTCTCATTTCTAATAATCGTCATCTCTCATCTATCAACTCTTATCTAATATTTCTTACATCTCATCTCTCATATTTCAGCTCTCATCCATCAACTTTTATCTCTGACCTCTCATTTCTAATAATTATTATAATCGTCATCTCTCATCTATCAACTCTAATATCTAATCTCTAATCTCCCGTCTCTCTTCATCGTCATTTAAGGACAGACTTGTTAGAATCCTAAAATGGCAGCCACAATGGCCGACCTTGGCACTAGAGATAGTCGGGTTTCGGGTTTTCAAACCCGAAACCCGACCCGAACCCGAACCCGACGGGTACGGGTCGGGTTCGGGCTTGGAAATTTGAAAAAAGCTCGGGTACGGGCCGGGTCCGGGTTTAAACAATTTCAAAATTTTCGGGTACGGGACGGGTCGGGTTTGAATAATGTCGGGTTCAAGTCGGGTTTGGTACCAATGTATATAAATCAGTATTCAGAAAAATGCTTTATTTGTTGTATCCGTTACATTTAATGATTATTATTTAACTCGGGTTTCGGTCGGGTTTATTGGCAAAAAAATTTTCGGGTTCGGGTCGGGTTCGGGTTTGATCGACGAAAATTTTTCGGGTTCGGGTCGGGTCTGGGTTTGACGGAACAAATAATTCTCGGTTACGGGTCGGGTCCGGGTTTTGAAATTGAAAATTGTTCGGGTACGGGTCGGGTTCGGGTCTGTAAAATCTGAAACCCGACCATCTCTACTTGGCACCTACTCACGATTTTGAGTGCACAAATCGCTTCGTAAACAAAAGCAGCGCACCTGATCTTCTTATTTTAAGCTTATTACAAGTGAGCAAGAACAGAATAATAAAATGCACTGTTGTTTGAAGCTTACTTCTTGAGATTTGTGCGTCTGCAGTTCTGATGCACTGTTGAAGCGGGATTTCAAGACGTTTGTCCTTAAAATGAAAAAAAAAAACCTAACAATTTCTTGTAAGGTTCTTCTATAAACCGCAGTCATCAACGCCAGAAGAAATACTTATTTTTGCGGATAAACTGTAAGTACCGTCGTGCGGGGTGTCATTGGGCCAAAGTGGGGCCACTATTCCGCATGGTTAGAATACGACGGGAACGCATATCGTGTGCTAGACCACTAGAATACATAATTCTAAGATACTTTGCATCTACCGTCGGGTTCTATGACTTATATTGAATCCGTGGGATCGATGGACCAATGTTACCCTCTAGGTCCAATGTCACCCTGAACGACGGTATATACTGATATCACAAATAAACCGTAAATATCACGACTTCTAGGAGAAACCCCTGAAGTAATTTCACGTGAAATCCTTGCAGGGATCCCGGGAGAATTCCTCGAAATAGTCCCGGAGAAATTTCTGAAACAATCCCAAGAAAAATGCGGGAAAAGGCATTTATTGAAGGGCCAATGAAGGAATCCCTAAACAAATCCTTGGAGGATCAATGAAGCAACCCCAAAGAGCAAAGGAAGGTTGCAGGAGCACATCATTGGATCATAAGGGATTTCAGCGGGCTGCCAGGAGGTTCGGGGGCATTTAATGCTGTTTAATGTGGCATCAGAGGTGTTCCAAAGGGCTTCAGGGGTCCTAAGGGAATTTCAAAGGCGTTTCAGGGAGCTTTAGGGATATTTCAGAGGATACCAGAAGGTCTCAGAGGTGCTTAGGCGGTCTCAATGGCGTTTCGGGGGGTTTGTAGGGGTTCCAGGGGGCGCTTCAGAGGATCTTAGGGACGTTTCAGGGCCTTCCATGGGGTTCAGCCGTGCACTACTTTTCTACAATTGTCGTAATGCATGAATGTTGTTTACCTTGAATACACTTAAACCTTAATTTACGCTCAAAACGGGGGAGGTGAGTTGGGGGAGAGCCATTTGAGAATTAATGCGTTAATCGGGGGAGTGTTGTTTTGCAATTTCAGAATTAGTTTGTGTAGATCGAAATTACAAAGTTTAACCTATGAAAAGGTTATAAGTTATTTATTTAGTAATTTGGCAGTTCAGTGGTTTCCAACCTAGTGTCATGGACCAAGCGAATTTCTCAAGAACCCAAGGTGTGAGGACGAAATAAAAAGGTTCTTCGGATACTGCACTTCAGGGAGTAATTATCACAATTTAGTTGTATTGCAAAGACCAGTGTTTCCCACTGAGTCCAATGGTTCCTACTGGTTTCAGTGGTTCCCACTGGAGTGTGGTTTGGGGTCACGGACCAGAAGAATTTCTCAAGAACCGAAAGTGCTAGGAAGCAGTGCAAATGTTTTTCGGATTGCTCACCCCAAGGATCGGTATATTTAATTTTTTGAAAAACCAATGATTTCCAATCTAATATCGTATAAATCACGTGAATATCTCAATAACAGTAAGTGTGAGGACGAAATGAAAATGTTTCTCGGATTCTACGCATATGGATCAACGGGGATGGGAATATAGCCCACGGGAGCTTCTGAAGCACCGGAAGTGCTATAAAGTAGTGCAAATGTTTTTCGGATTGTTCTTAAGGAACATTATCTTTACAGATCTATACAGATGTATTTCAAAGATCAGTGGTTTCCAATTCCTGCTCCCAAGCCACACGAATTTCTCAAAAACCATTAATTTGAGGATGAAATGATTTTTTTTTCGTTTTACGCCTCACGAAGTACTGATTACAATATAGTTGTGTTGCAAAACACAGTGGTTTCCAATCTGGGTTCACGGGTCATACATAAATTTCGCAAGAATCAAAAGCGCAAGGAAGAAGTGAACATGTTTTTTAGATTGGTCATCTCAAGCAGTTGCTTCAATGTATTGCAAATATCAGTGGTTTTTAATTTATGGTCACGGGCCACGCGAATTTCTTTCAGGAGGCGTCAGGTGGTTTCAGGTGTTCTCAAGGGGTACCAGAACGCCTTACTAGCGTTTGAAGGGGTCTCAGTGTCAGAGGTTCTCAGGGGGCTACAAGCAAAGCTCCAAGGTTCTCAGGAATGTTTCAGGGGGTCTCAATGGCATTTCAGGGGTTCTAAAGGAGTTCCAGAAGGTCGCAGGGTCGGTCTAAGGGGCGTTTCAGGGGTTCTCAAGAGGTTTCAATAGGAACCCCAGGCCTCTCGCGGGTGTTTTAGGGGTTTCTCGGGAGTTTCTGCGCTCTCGCATAGGTTTTACATACACAAAAGATGCGTAGTGTGTATGGACAGGACATCTTATTCATCCTAAAGAAGTGCGGTCTGTGGAAAAAATAATCTCAGAATTTCGAGATGAACTTGAATTCAGGTTAGTCACTATATTTTCGAGTCTTTTCGTGGTGTAGATGGCAACGCGCCAGTCTATTGAGTAGGAGTCGTGAGTTCGAGTCTCACCGAGAGGACGAGTAACTTTTTCGCGAATTCCACTCCAATTTGTTCATTTTTCACTCACGCCAGTGTTCGTAAAGTCTGGCTTTTGGACCAATTTATTGTATGAAGTGCTCCTTAAGAAACTTAAAAATATTCACACCTTCTCCTCGGGCTTTCGGTTCTTGCGAAATCAGCATGGTCCGTGACCCCAGCTTGGGAACCACTGACCTTTGCAACACTATACTGTGATAAAGGCTTCTTGAGACGCAGAATCTGAAAACCTTTCTGACTTTCTAATCGCACCTTCGGTACTTGAGAAATTAGCATGGCCCATGGCATCTGCTTGGGAATCACTGTCTGTGCAACACCACTTTATTATAATACATGTAACGTGCATGTTCCTTTAGACGCAGAATCCGAAAAAAAATCTTACCCTCTCCTAGAGCTTTAGGATCTTGAGAGGATCGCGTGACCCGTCTTTCAAGATTGGGAACCGCTAAATTTCGAAACACTGCTGTTAGTAGTGCTCCTTGAGACGGATAATTTGAGAAACAGTTTCAAATTACCATTATACATTTGTATCACATGTTAGTTGTTCCCGAATACCTAGAACCTCAAATTTCGCCTAAGGACCGTAAATTGGGAGAGCGCGATTTGGGAATCAATGCGTAAATTGAGTTTGGCGCAAATAAACTGAACGTATTGGGGTTTTTGTGTACATGCAACAATTTGCACCATGATTGTAACACAAACCAGGACTTTGATTTTCGGAGCTGGCTTCAATGCCGCTTCATTGACGTTTTCGGGGGTTTGAGATGTTTTTCGAAGGGATTGCCGAGGCTTTCAGAGGAATTTTGACTGATTTCTGAGGCATTACAGGTGGCTTCGGAGGGTCTTAGTTGCGTTACATGTGGTTCGAGGGGGTTTTGGGGGGGATTCCGAGGCATTTCTGGAAATTTCAGAGCATTTTCGGTGGGTGTCAGAGGTGTAACGGAAGCGGTTTTGGGGGTTCTTGGGTCTCAGATGCGTTACATGGGATCCGATGGAGTCGTAGGGGGATTTCGAAGACATTTCAGGAATTTTCAGAGGATTTTCGATGGGGTTTCCGCCATTGAGGCATTTTCGGTGGGTGCGACCCTTCTAGCAGTTGCGTGACATGGAGTCCTAGCGGGTTTTAGGGACTTCGAATGCATTTCAGGGAGTTTCAGAAGATTTTTGGCAGGTTTCAGAGGCGTTTTCGGGGGGTTTAAGGGGGTTTCAGTATGTAACATGAGGACCAAGGGGGTTTAGAAGGATTTCGGAGGTATTTTAACCCTCTAATACCCAACCCCGCCTTTAGACGGGGTATAGTTTGAGCATTTTTGTAATTTTTGTTTCGTGAAAATATTTTTTTTTTATATTTTTGGCTGATATTTAGGACTGTTTTGAATATCTCAAAGTGGTTTTTGGTGTATTTTAAAGCGTATTTACATTTTTAAAAAAATCATTGAAAAATTGATGTTTTAGTCACCATTTAGAAGTCATTGTTTATTTTGTATTAAATCGCAAGAATTAACATATTTAAATTTTTTCTCAAATCATTCTATCCTAGTTTAATAGTTTAAGGGAATCGAATACACTCTAAAATTATTTTCCTTAAAATTACACGGAAAATAAAATTTTCAATGATAAAAATTTTAAATAAAAATATTTCAACAGTAATCATAAAATCTCAAAATGTTTTCATCTCAAAAAATCCGTACCCCAAACAGGCTTCCAGGAAAAATATAAAAGTGTGGGGATGTTCAAAAACAAAAATTAGAAAAATCAAAAACTGAAATTCACGAAATCGAGAATTAAAAAGAATCATCTTCCAAAACATGTTTAAATCGATTTTAGATGACGAAAAATGATATTTAGATCAAAATCAAAAATTTGGGTATTAGAGGGTTAAGAAAGGATTTTCAGAGATCCTTTCACAAGGACTTTTGAAACTCCTTGATACGCTCCTGAAATGCATTGAAATAGAGGCGTCCATATCCTCATTGACATGCCCCTTAAACCCTTTTGATTTAAGGGTATTCCTGAAACCCTCTGATACAACCCTGACCAGAAATGCCTTGAAACACCCCTGGAACCTATCATTTCATTGAAACGCCAGTGAAATCATCGTAACAAATTTGAAATGCTCATGAAATCCCCAAAAACGTCTTAAAAAGGCTTCAGAAACCCCATAAAACTTAACTGAAAACCCTTTGAACCACCCCTGAAATGCTATCAAATACTCTTAAAACCTCTAAGGACGCTGTTGCGAATAGTTCCTATACGTTAGGGTCTTGTGAAATTGGCAACCCTGAAGCGAGAGCGACGTTCGATAGAGCAAATGTCAATTGGAAGTAGCGTATAAAGAGCAGTGCGTTTTATTTCGTGGAAGGCAGAACAACGATGGATTGTGCACTGTTGGAAGATTTGTGCGTGAATTAATACTACAACGTAATATAGTTTAGATGGTAATTATTAACTGTTAAATTAATTATACTTCAATAAATTTGCAGTTTTTGAAGCTGCTTGAAATAGCTTTCAAAATGGTATTCTAGATCCGAAAGTACCACACGCCCCAACAAATTTCAAAAAGTTGTACTCCACCAGAAGCATTCCGCCATGGAAAGTGTAGAAGGCGAACTTTCCCTTCTAGAGAAGAAGAATGAGTTGTGGCGGAAGGACTATGACGAACGAGTGAAACGTATGGAGCTTCACTACGAGCAAGACATGGCCAAAATCGACGAGGAGTTCAGAACCCGAGCAGAAGAGAATAACAACAGCATAACAAAATGCGTTATTTTGGTAAAATAACTGCATAATGGAATTCGTAATTTTTATGTTATTAACATAACATAACATAACATAACACCTTCAATATCGTTTGCTATGTTCTCGTTTTGATGTATGTAGGGTACTTTTCAGCTACAACTCAGTCAATTTCGAACCTCGCGCCGTCCAGCAGGGACTTGGTTTTGTACACATTACAGCATCTTCATGTCACGTAATACACCACACCTCTTATCAAATGTGATACCGTAAGCGTAACATACTTTGCGCACCTAAGGCTTAACTTTGCGTAGAGTGACTGGAAGGGAGAGTGGCGTCATGATCCGATTTTGACAGCTCTCCTGCTCGTTTAGAACGCGCGTCTGTATGGATTTGACAGCAATTTGACACATGATCTTTGTTCCAATTTTGACATTGATGCCACTCTAAGTTAAAGGCACTCGAACTTTGCGCACTTTTCAAAAAATCGTTCAACAATTTTGCTGGTGCATTATGCAAACTTTTTCCCACGGAATACTATCACTAGCTAGTATTCCGTGGAAAAAAGTTTTCTTGCGCTCTGTATCAGTTAGGATGTAATAAAAATGGAAGAGGAAGACAAATTGATGAGAGAATATGCAGTTGTTCCCCTCACTCACGAAATGCTGTAAATAGCGTTGTAGAATGACGTAGGCTTTATTTCAAAACTTGTTTTATTTTCGATAGCAATAGCATAAAGTATTTGTACACTCTCAATAATACAATAATAACTAAACTTGTTACACAACAAAATGTAATATTGAAATGTTATTTAATTGCTGTATACCAATAGCTTGGTCATAACAAAATAAGATTATCCAACAAAGCATGTTATAGAAACATAATACCGTGATAATTCAATAATAACACAACAAGATATAAAAACAGGTTTTGTGATTTCGTAGTTATTAATTTGATATTCCCCTCTGCTCGGGAAAAGCTGTACGCAACATGGAATTGGAATTCAGCGCAAGGAAAGAAGCAGTGATACGGCAATATAGTGGGAATACGGTCAGCAAAGGAAAGGTAATAAAACCGATTCCACAAAGTGACGACGCCCAGCCGCAAAAAGACTGCACTAGTGTATCGATTCCAGTAAGCTCTTCCGAACAAACCTCGCAAAGAATGTTCTTGCTCAAATCAGCTGTTTCACAAAACATCGTCATCGGTGATCGGTCTCTCCAAAAGAAAGGAGAAATCATCAAAACAACACCAGCTGATTCGTCATCAGCGTACAAGCAGGGACAAAACACAATGCCCATTGCAACTAGAGTGATACCGGTAGCCTGTCGAAAGCCACATCCAACGATGAAAGAGCAACCTGAGCCGCTCTAAAAACTTGGGTTCCCTCTCGGAAACATTCTTAAAAATGAAATTACACCCGCGAAGTAACTTCCGCGTAGTGATCGTGTCAAGTGAGAAGTTCGAACGGTAACTCAGTGTGCAATTTGTAGACTGTCTACGAGCGACGAGGTGATGGTCGGCTGTGACGGATGTTCTCAATGGTTCCACACATGTTGCGTGGACATCGATGATGACAATCTGCCGAAGAAATGGTACTGCCAAAGCAAGGCCTGCAAGGAGAAGGCCCAGGGGTACCGACAGAAGCAGAAAGACGCCAAGAAGCAGGCTCGCACCCGGAAACACGGCATCGAGTCGGACAAATCCAGCGTCAGCTCTTGTCTAGCTGCGTTTAGCTTGGGAGCAAAGAGCCGAGTGCTAGTAGAAAAGCAGAGGCGGCAGTATGAAGAGATGGAGGTGGAGATGCAGCTTCGGAAGAAGGAAAGGGAGATGCAGCGTGCGTTCGAGCGGCGAAAGACGGAGTTGGAGTAGCAGATGTGCGCTGAAGAAGAAGAAGAACAAAGGGCATGGCAAGCGGAGATGCTCCAGAAGAAGAAGGAGCAGATTCAGCAGCTGAAGGCGAACAGGGAATCGTCGTTCGAGATGCAAATGGCGGCGATGGATGAGGAGTTAGCGGAACTTTCGAGTCAAAAGTCGAAGCCGGCGCCGAAAATAGTCAAGAACGTTTCGGGAGCGGGTCCTTCCGGCAAAGTCAACCCAAACGTGTTGAAGCTGAGAAAGGCGAACGTGAAGAAGCGCACGTGAGACTACGAGAGCACCGACAAAGAAGACGAGGACGACGAAAACTCCGACGATTCCGATCTGGCAACCCAGAGTTTGGATTCTTCCATGGAAACCAGGGCAAGAAAAAGCGCTCCGAGGAAGACGTGCAAGAAAGTGGGAAGTGTCAGCCAAAACGGGCTGGGGCAGCAGCAGACCGGGCCGACGAAGGCCCAGCTGGCCGCAAGGATGAGGTTAACTTACAAACTCCCAAAATTCTCCGGTAATCCAGCACAGTGGCCATTGTTCTACACAGCCTACAAAACGTCCAAAGATGTATGCGGCTACATAAACCACGAAAACCTGATGCGGCTTCAGGAAGCGCTGGAAGGCGATGCCCTCGAACTGGTGTCTGGGCAGTTACTACTTCCCGAAACCATCCCGCAGGTCATCGAGAAGCTGCGCCGGCACTTCGGCCGCCCGGAACAATTGCTTCAATGCCTGCTGGACAAGGTGAATCGGCTTGAACCCCCGAGACCGGACAATCTGAGGAGTTTTGTTCCATTCGGAAACACGGTGGAGCAACTCTGCGGCCATCTGGAGGCAGCGGATCTACGGCAACACCTCGTCAACCCGCTGCTGATAAAGTCGCTGGTTGCCAAACTGCCGGATCGGGAAAAGCGTGAGTGGGTCCATTACCGTCGAGGTCGAGGGGAAACAAGGCTCAAGGCTGACGGATTTCCTGATGGACATCGTGGCAGACGCCTGCGAAGCTAATGTTGACGTGGAGCTCAATCCACCGCCGTCCGAATCAGATTCTCAATCCGAAGAGGAGAGTGCGAATGAGGCTGGGCTATACTGTCACTGCGAAGCCAACAGTTCGACCTACAACACAAGTGAAGAGAGTAAGCTGAAACCGTGCAAGATGTGCCAATCCAAGGATCATCGTCTGCAGCACTGCGTGGATTTCAAGAAGTTGCGGTACGATAAGCGTTTGAAGCTGGTGACACACGATAAGTTATGCCATGTCTGCCTCAACGAGCATGACGGGCAGTGCAAATTGAAAATCCGCTGCAACATCGGCGACTGCAGAGAGTTCCACAACTCGCTCATGCATCCGGTCGGAAACACGGTCGGGCTGAGTGCACCCATAAGGACAAACTGCACGGCCTTGTTCCGGATCGTTCCGGTACAGCTGCACTGCGGAGGCAGAACAGTTCCGGTGTTGGCGTTACTGGACGAAGGAGCTTCCGTCACGCTGGTGGAAAAAAAGCTCGCCGACCGTCTGGGCGCGGTCGGAATACAAGAGCGATTGACCATCCGGTGGAAAGGAAACACGTCAAGAGAGGAGGATTCTCGAAGAATGAGTCTTTGGGCGTCGGGGACAGGTGCTGCAGCCGGCGGCAAGATGCTGTTACACACAGTGCACACGGTGGACAAGTTGATGCTGCCACATCAAAAGTTGGATTCGGAGGAGCCTGCAGCACAGTACGAGCACATGCGAGGGCTGCCCATCGAATCATACGACGGACAGCCGCAGTTGCTGATTGGGGCGAACAACATCAACGCGTTCGTGCCGATAGAAGCTAAGGTGGGTGCGCCAATGGAACCGTGCGCGGTTTACACTAAATTTGGATGGACGGTGTATGGGCCGCGGCAGACAACCTCGGCGACGGCCGGTAACTATGTCGGCTACCACCGGCAGATAAACAAGGATCTGGCGACTGAACCACTCAAGAGCAACTATACTTTGAAAGAATCGGTGGTGACAATTCCGCGGGGAATCGCAGAAAAGAAAGAGCGAACCACCCAACTCGTCGGCGATCATTGCGAAGCCGGATCGCTGTCGAAGATCCGGGGACAAGAAATTACAAAGTGTCGTCAACCGAACAGATCCGGAAGAACTGCCACGAACATGGCGGTTCTCGTTCCGAACGCAAGAGAACTGATTGAACAACAAAATTTGCGGGTTAGAAATCCGAAATGGGAAGACCAACTCGCTGGAAGCTCTATGGATCGTAGAAGAGGCGACACCGGCGCATTGAAACCGTGGCATCCTGCAGATGGTGCAAGAGAGAGTCTTGGGAGCGATCTGGGATGCAAGTGGGAACCAGCGTTCTCGACGAGGCACCGTGGCGAGTACCTGCCGTACCTGTACAAGGGAAAGCGCTCGATGAGAGGGCTCGTCGCAAGTGGCGCAAAACCGGAGGAAGTCAAGAACGGTGGGCGAAAGGAGAACCGTGGGGTGATGCGCGCGCTCGATGAGGGGCGCAAGTTGTTGGGCAAGATCCTGCCAACGACACTAGCGGAAACGGCTGGCAATGGTTCGACGATTCTTCGTGGTCGACGGGAAATCCCGGCAATCTTGCAGATGAAGCTTCATCGCTGCGGTCATCAAGGTCTCAGAAGGACGAGCTCGACAGACAAACGTGAGGACGAAGATGGTAAGGCGCAGAGACGGGACTTGGTAAGCTTACGTCGTTAAGAGGTAATGTAAATCCGAAAATGCCGGATGTTACGGGCTGGGGTGTTGCGACGCCGCACATTTTGAACCGGTCTAACATATGAATCCGTCTAGCCACAACATAATTGCAGCATGACAATTCTCGCGCGGTAGTAGTGGTAGGTGAAATAAGAGGTGAAAGTAGATGAATGAGGTGCAAGTAGAATTCGATAAAACAACGGAATTTCGTCATCGTAAAAGTAGGAAAAGAAAATCAGTTTAGAGTTATTGAAGTTATTTAAAATTTATTTCGGTAACCAAATTACATTATTTGGTGCTTCCGTAAGTTGTGGGAGTGCGGTATAAACTGATATACAAAATCCCTGTGCAAATACCGGTGCTTGGTACGCCCCGAAACAGGGGAAAATAACCAGAAAAGCTGCCGTGCCAGTGGGTTATATCCATCCGCGCAACATACCGATTAGGGTAACGGCCCCAATTATAGTCCAACCAGAGAATTGAGAAAAGAAGTCGTGGCAAGGAAACCATTTAATTTTTAAGAATGTTTCCGAGAGGGAACCCAAGTTTTTAGAGCGGCTCAGGTTTTTTGAAGCAACGCTTAAACTGAATTTTGTTAATAAATTTCAGTTTAAGCGTTGCTTCAAAAAACATGAGCCGCTCTAAAAACTTGGGTTCCCTCTCGGAAACAGACGCCATTGAACGTTCCTGAAAGCCTCTGCATCTGGAATGCCTTGAAACGCCCCTAAAACCGCTTGTAACACTTCTTAAAGGCTCCTGAGACCCCCACCTGAATCGCCCTTAAAACCCCTAGAACCGTTCCTGAAACCCCCTGAATACTATTCAACTCCTCTGGAATTCCCGTAATCACACTAAAACGCCAACGAAACCTGTTGGAACGTTCTTAAAAGGCTCCTGAAATCCCCTGGAATGCCCCTGAAGACCCTTGAAACCCCCGTTTTTTGGGCTCTGCGGTATACGTCCTGGAAAGCGCCTTGACCCCATCTCAAATGAACATTTGTGAACAAGCCCACTAGTCTTTTGTTGATGCGATTGTCTGCGATAAGGCGAACATTTCTCCAGTTTAGTTTCTTATGGACTACACAGAGTTCTTTGTCCTCATTGATTGAGTGATTTGTCTTTATTTAAAAGACTTTCAGCCCTTGGCTGGTTCGTCTCTCTTTGTTCTCAAGAAGCTCCCAAACGGACGGAAATCACGTCCCAAAAGACGCATAATGGTTTATGGTCATTTAGAAAAAGTATCAAATTTGGAGAATGTAGGGTTAAATCCAATTTCCATGAAATCTGCTATCTAGAAAGTATACACTGTTGTCCCTAAACCCTTTTTTGCCTGTGAACGCCTTGATTTGCATATTAAGATCAGAATAAATAAGTATTGTTGTTCCAAGAATCAAACCTGAAGCTAACGGCATCTTCTTTCCAATTTTTACCCTTCACAGGTACGATTTCGATAGCCTAAGAATCACCATCAACATCAACAACAACAACAAAAAGGTACCAACTTTGGGTGTCATTTGCATCCTCACCCTTTTATTACGGCGCACCAAAGTGAAAGCGGATTTCTGCATAAGTCGCAGTCAAATTCTCAGATGTGAAGCCAGCAAGCCACCAATCAGATCACCTTGAAACAGTCTCCAGCGCAGAAAGACCCAAATCGAGTCCTTCCAAGAACGGTTTCACCTTTGGCTTGCAGCAGTGAACCCCACCGTTGGCGTTGTTGCAGCTTGGGGTCTCGCTTTTTCAAAGGTTCGAATTCTGAACAACCGAAAGAGGTGTTTGACCTTACCTAATTACCATTCTGAGCACTGCGCAGACCCGGACACAAAGAGAGAAGTCGAAACAGTTTGCAACTCGTAAAAAACAAAGCCATCAATTCCAAAATAATCGAATCCGCACGATTTCGGGCAAATATAGCGGACCTCATAGTGTGCTTGTGGTCCCTTGAACAGGACTGTGTCATACTGACCGCTGCATTAGGTACCGGTTCAGTTGCATTCATTGCCCTCCGCGGCTAAGTATAATGTCTAGTTAGTCAGAGTATTACATAAGAACCATAAAACCAGAGGAGAGGTCAGTCAGTGAGAAGAAAGCCACCCGGTTTATGACCTTTCCTCCGAAACAGTCCGTGTGGCGGCGGAAACCCTTCTCGTTCAATGTGGAGCAGCACCGTTTGGTGCTTATGAGATAGGTAACGACCGAGCAAAGGTGGCACGAGCTGTGCGACTAGAACCTATGATATGAACGCAACTTCTTTGGTGTGCATGGGTCCAATAAGGTACAATGGGGTATTTTAGAACGCGGTTTTTAAACCTACATCGAAAATCGCATAGGGGCTGTCCATAAACCACGTGGTCATTTTTTTTGGGACTTTTCAACCACCCCCCCCCCCTTGGTCATTAGTCCATGCAAATTTTTTTATTTGTCCATACAAAATGATCATTGGCCGAACCCCCCCCCCCCCCCCCCCAATGACCACGTGGTTTATGGATAGCCCCATACGCATGGTCAGACTTTTGTCAGAGGTTCTTCAAATACGAAAAAAATCTTGCACTTGAGGATTTGTCCTACTCTAGCCTAGTAAGTTGTGATACATATTTTCCATCTCACGGGGTCTCACTGCACTGTCAATAAAATAGGTGGGTGTACTCGTACTTGTTGCTGCTAACAGTCAGCGGACTGAGATCAAAGTTGCTGCTCGGGTGAGGAAACTGTGGGTTTGGGTAGGGTCGTTCATTCTGGTGGCTACGTTGCGGCAGCGGCAGTGATTCCAAATGCTAAAGCCGAGTAGCCTACGTACCTACCTACCTACAAAGTATACGGTGTGCGCCTTTTCGACAGACGGCCGTAATTAGTGCTCTTTTGAGAACTGGTGTAAAAAGATCAAGGAAAACAGTGTTTTTTTTTCAGTTGGAGCTGCACTCGGTCGAGTAGGGAGTTCACATTCGAAATGATTTTCATTCGGATAAGAATCGTTGCCGGTGGGCTTTGCTTTGGTTCGAGCTGCAGATAACTACCTAGTAGCCGTGGACCTCTAGTTATCAGACATTTGAATCACAGCGCAGCGGGCCGGTTAGGGCTGGTTTCGAAAGTGCTGTTTTTATCATGTGTTGACCAGAGGGTACTTACCCGACTGGCAGTAGAAAAACTTGTAAACAAAGTCCATAAGTCATGGGTCATAAAATGTTGTAACTCTATATTGACAGGGTTTCTCTTGTTCATATCTGTTGTGTCCACCCAAATACCATTTGTCCCAACTTAACTAAGGGTACCTGCGTTTAATTTTCGCTATGTTCTTTGATCGTTCCATTATGAAAATTCCGTCAGTCATCGATATCCTTCCTACAGTAAGGAAATACCCTTGACCATACCCGAATAACGAATTTAGGTACCCTCCGTATGGTTTCATTGCGTGGCTGTGCGTTGATCGGATATGCTATATGAAGAGCACAGTGTCCATTTGGCGCACCCTAAATTCTTTATGGGATTTTCTCATTCTTGGTTGGATTACTCCAACTTATACCTGCGATGTAAGCTTTTTTCAAAGCGATATAACACGAAACGAATTTTCTCAGAGGGTCAAGTCACATATATGAATTAACTCAGTTCGACGAATTGAGGTGATGTACACTACCCGCCATAAATACGGACTCACTTAAAAAAGTATTGCAACACTCAGTTGAATATTTATCAAAAAAGTTTATCATCACCTCAAATCAGCTAAATTTGTGCTGCTTCATCTCGGAATCCTGAT
>NC_085136.1:110227053-110275053 GCF_035046485.1 Aedes albopictus | reverse complement strand
GATTAGGGGCATTATGGACACCCTAAGCAAATGAGTACGTTAGGTCTGTATAACAGAGAAAACCTTAACATATTATCAGTTGGCTTACAACAGTTTGTTTCCTACGTATTTCAATCATTTACAACAGGTAGAATGTCTTTATTGTGAAGAAATTATGAATTGTAAATCATGTGTTTTTTTAGGGCTGGCAGAGAAGGTACGGGGCGAAATGGACACCCATCGGGGCATAATGGACACCCTTGCATATTTTATGCTAATTCTTTGGTTACATCGACCAGTTAAGTAATTTGCCTACGGTGATCAATACCACAGATATAATACTCCATGTTAGACGAGTTTACATAACATCTAAGTTAATTAAATAAACTTTAGGCTTAAATAATCGGATTGATTTTTTGCAAACTTTCTAAAACGCCTAACAGTATGTAATACACTTACACCCATCGTAATTGTCAGTGTTCATTTCGCCCCGAATCGACTACAACATTAAAATTGCTGTTTTAAGTAAATTCTGATTAAAAATAAAATACTTCATCCTCTGCTAAATCTTCGTATACATGTAGATAAGGAAACAATTCACTTGTTTTTATGGTGGGCACACTCCAACACTCGTAATACCTTATTTGATGCTGCTTCGAAATTATAAGAATTTCACCATATGAAAAACACATTTCAATGGGGCAAATTGGATAACTACCGAAGATGATTCTGGTGATAACTGATCTAGTGCTTTTTGTTTATGCAAAAAAAAAACAAATTCAAATCAGTAACATTAAAAATCCAATCATAACTATGTAAAACCCACAATTTCCAGCAGTTGCAGTTATCACCATGTCCGAGTTGATGGAGATTTGGTACTGAAACCAATGTAATCGAAAGGAACGTTAAAAAATATATCTTTGAGGAGTTTAGGGTATAATAAGCATTAATCTTAACCTTAATTTGTGGCAAATATGCACACAACTGATTAAATGAGGCATCTTGAATACATATAATTTGGTGCTTTAAGATACCAATTCTAATAAGTTGTTGTTTGTTTGTTTATTACCAAGGATTTTAACCTTTTATGGGTCATTCATCCCGTATTCTAATAAGGGAAATTAATTTATTCATTACATGACAACGATAAACTGCAATTGTATATATCAAAAATGATCCAGGACTACATGTTTTGCATCCAGCAACATTGCAAAACCATACAAAATACCGTATTACCCCGCTAATACGACACTGACTGTTGTCGAATAACCGGGGTAAACTTTTAATTCGACAAACTGGTCACCCTACACCATCATGCTCAATAAATTTTGGCAACTCTATTTTTGTTTTTGTTTTGATTTCCGGATTTGTTATGAAACATAATTTCAACAGATATTGCGGTGGTGCGAATGAAAAGCTCGTTCTTTCTACGATTGCTGCCACCCTCAGTTCATTCCGGTTGGTCTCCAGGCGTTTTGGGTGTCGAATAGCACCAACTCAGAACTTCCGGAATTAGCGGCTGCAAGAGGAGCTGCTGCGGGTGCGAGTATAAGCGCAATATCAAACTGTTTTGCATTTACAGTGTACATCGATGTGACATTCGAACACTTTTTAATTCGACATGTGTCGAATAAGCGGGGTACGAATTAAAAAGTGTCGTATTAAAACGTGTCGAACCAACGGGGTAAGACGGTATGTTATTATCCAGCAGTTTTAGGGGCATGTAGGGTAAAATAGAGAAAATATCTTTCATATATGCGCATGATAACTGTTAGCTTCCAATTGCACCTAAAACTAATTTCAACGTTCCATAGCAGTATTTGTTTTTCATAGGAGTATTAGGTATAATGTGTTGGAAATAAAAAACACAGGCGAGGCTTTGTTCTCCAAACCCAGGCACTGACTGATATCGCTACCAACTCAGTGCCTCTCCTTTATTCAATCTAGGTATAACATATTTACAATTTGTTTCCATTTACCTACCAGTTGATACCTAGCTCTCCACTAAGCTGTGTGATGCACCTTCAAGAATGTACCTACCATTCAACACTCCTCCTCATCACACACTCTCAGATCCAACGCGTCCCGAGCTTCACCTGGCCACGTACTCCTCCAGCCTACCGAGCTCCTCCTTAGCAACCGAGCTACCAGACTCCTCCTGGCTCCAAGCAGACTCTGCTACCAGGCCCTGGCTCCAAGCTACGTCTGCTATTAAGAGGCTACCAAGCTCCTCCTGGCTCGAAGCGTCTTCCGCCTCAAGTACCTTCTGCCATCCAGCTCCAGCGTCCATCGATCAGCCAGCACCCTCTGCCTCATGGTTCCAGCGCAGGTCCCATACGGCTATCAATCCTCATCGAGTGTTGGTCCCCTCACCGCATCTTGGTGTCTCAACGAATATTGGCACCAGGCCTCATCGCATCTTGACACCTCATCGGGTATTGGCCTCCTCATCGTATCTTGGATACCGCATCTCGGTCTCCTCGCTTCCCGAACCACCACCAGGGCGTCCCTGGGCCCATAACCTGTTGGAAATAAAAAAACACAGGCGAGGCTTTGTTCTCCAAACCCAGGCACTGACTGATATCGCTACCAACTCAGTGCCTCTCCTTTATTCAATCTAGGTATAACATATTTACAATTTGTTTCCATTTACCTACCAGTTGATACCTAGCTCTCCACTAAGCTGTGTGATGCACCTTCAAGAATGTACCTACCATTCAACATAATGGACACCCGGGGCGAAATGGACACCCCTGTTTTTGCCGAAACCGTTGACTTTAATGTAAAACTTTTAATGCATAAGTGTAAAGGAACAAGTCATGGTTCTATTTTTCAAAAGTACCATATATTTTGCTCCAAAATAACCAAAATATCATTCAAATTGAAATGTGTTTTTCATATGGTGAAATTCTTATAATTTCGAAGCAGCATCAAATAAGGTATTACGAGTGTTGGAGTGTGCCCACCATAAAAACAAGTGAATTGTTTCCTTATCTACATGTATACGAAGATTTAGCAGAGGATGAAGTATTTTATTTTTAATCAGAATTTACTTAAAACAGCAATTTTAATGTTGTAGTCGATTCGGGGCGAAATGAACACTGACAATTACGATGGGTGTAAGTGTATTACATACTGTTAGGCGTTTTAGAAAGTTTGCAAAAAATCAATCCGATTATTTAAGCCTAAAGTTTATTTAATTAACTTAGATGTTATGTAAACTCGTCTAACATGGAGTATTATATCTGTGGTATTGATCACCGTAGGCAAATTACTTAACTGGTCGATGTAACCAAAGAATTAGCATAAAATATGCAAGGGTGTCCATTATGCCCCGATGGGTGTCCATTTCGCCCCGTACCTTCTCTGCCAGCCCTAAAAAAACACATGATTTACAATTCATAATTTCTTCACAATAAAGACATTCTACCTGTTGTAAATGATTGAAATACGTAGGAAACAAACTGTTGTAAGCCAACTGATAATATGTTAAGGTTTTCTCTGTTATACAGACCTAACGTACTCATTTGCTTAGGGTGTCCATAATGCCCCTAATCCCCCTATATACATTTTAAATCTCATTTTTTTCATGAAAATAGGGCCAAATGAGGCAAATCGGACAACTCCCGAAGATGATTCTGGTGATAATAGATCTAGCGCTTTTTGTTTATGCCAAACAAATCAACTTCAAATCAGTAACATTAACACTTATGTGGCCTGCAGGGTACCCGGGTACCTTTTTTAATTTCAAATCTCGATATTTTAATGGTTATTGAGACTAGGATGTTGGAACTCTGTTAGATCTTAGAACTCGTGAATATACATCTATTAATGGGGTTGACCGAATTTTAAAGTGAGGAGGGGCAAGGGGAGGGGCTCCTGCATTTTTTTATTACGTGGAAGGCCGGTAGGGTACCCGGGTACCCACGAAATTGAAATGATCATATCTCCGTCAATTTTTCATCTATTTTGGAAATTTTTAGCTCATTCAACTCAGAAACTCATCATCTATCGGGAAAATATTTGGTTAGACCGATCTAATCACCGTGGTTTTCGGAAAATTCATATTTTTGGGAGCATGTCCTTATACCATATTGAAACCCACATTGTTAAGGCTAGGATACCTTAAAGTGTTTATGGTCAACCATGGCCCCACGGGAAGCTTGTTCCGAAATCACAGTTTCAAAGTCAACACGTTTTATGATTCCAGGCCGGTCAGATACAATATGCCAAAGCAATTTTATGATGCTTGGTACCGAAATGGCTATTAACCTACCGAAAATCCCGTATATTGTATTGTATAAAAACATGGCTCCGGAAATCCGGATTTTCTGGTACCTATGGTGATCGGACCGGTCCAACCAAATACGATCTCGATAGATAATGAGTTTCTGAGTTGAATGAGGCAAAAACTTTTAAAATCGGTGGAAAAATCGCTGAGATATGATCATTTCCATTTCGTGGGTACCCGGGTACCCTGCCGGCCTTCTACGGGTGTTTTTTTGCTGGCCACACAACGGTTAAAAACCCATTCATAATTAGGAAATGTGAATATCCAGCAGTTGTTGGGGCATATGGGGAAAAATAAGCATTTAAAAGGATCTTTTATGTATTCTTATGATTGCTATTAACTTCCAATTACACCTGCAGCTGTTTTCAACGATCTACAGTCGTGTAGGTTGTTTGAAAGTACATTTTGATCCTCTTTTTGTATGAAAAAAGGGCAAAATGGGGCAAAACGGACCACTTCCCGTGCCGTGCGGTGAATGAATTCAGCATAAATTGATTTCTCGTAATTTTTTACGTCAGAAATGGTCGACTTCACGTACCGAAACCAGCGGCGTTAAAAGATCCGTTTTTTAGGTCGATTTTTCCCACTGTGGGGTGTATGTGAAAATGGTTCAAAAATATTCAAAAATCTGCACAGCCAATATGGTTCGTTCGATTGATATGAATTTTTCAGCAAAGTTAGATAATTAAATGCTGATTCCTAAGAAAATATACACTGTGAAAAAACACCTTTTTTAACATTAAAAAATATCATTTTTGTCACAAAAACTCAAATATCTCAAAACCCTATCTTTTGACCAACGTAATTTGTTTAGGGAAGACGGTCCATTGTATTAGCAATCTACCATAAAAATTTGGTGATGGTAAACTAATAAACAAAAAAGTTATAACATTTCACAATTTTCACATTTGGTAAATATTTTTTTCTGTGTAAATTATTTCGGTCAGAAATCGCAGTTTGATGCTGATGTTATTGTTCAGCAAAGTTAGATAACTAAATGCTGATTCCTAAGAAAATATACACTGTGAAAAAAATCTTTTTTTAACATTAAAAAATATCATTTTTATCACAAAAACTCAAATATCTCAAAACCCTATCTTTTTACCAACGTATTTTTTTAGGAAAAACGGTCCATTGTATTAGCAATCTCCCATAAAAATTTGGTGATGATAAACTAATAAACAAAAAGGTTATGACAAATCAAACATTTCACAATTTTCACATTTAGTAATAAATTTTTTTTAGTGTAATTTTTTTCGGCCGGAAATCGCAGTTTGATGCTGATTTTATTGTTAATGGCCTTGCGTGAGTAAAACAAGCTGTTTTTATTATGTATTATGTATATTATTTTTTTTATTCAATTCGTTTATTTTACAGGCCCATACGCCCGGGGGCTTAACGGGGCCGATTTGCTCTTATATTTACATTGGAAACAACGGTATCACAGCTACTCTGCTGCGATCCCAGACTAGCACAAATTTTCTTTTTTTCCCCTCCACGCTTTGTTGACAGTCGTCGCTTGTTGGTACCATCAGAGGCCTCGCATGGAGATGAGCTGTCGTTCGCGTTGTCGTCACCGTTATCGTCGTGGTCACCGTCATCGTCGTCGTCGTCGTCGTCATCGTCGACGATCTCGATCGCGTCGTTTAGATTCTCTGCTTCCACTGCACAAACCGTAAGCACGGTATTGGGTTGCCTATTGTGTTCGGCAAGTGCACATTTTGATGGCTCGTTGAACGTGATAGGGGCACAATGGAATGATTGGGATTCAATTTGAAGCGGCGGGAAATCAGCCTCACTGAACGTATTCTCGCATGTGGTTCGCTCATCGCTCGCTGCTGTTGCTGCTGGTGATGATGGTGATGTGGTTGGATAAGTGTTGTTGGTGCGTTCGGGAATGGTTGATTCTCCGCATTTCTGCCTCGGGTGTGCGGGTCGGCAACATCGCCTACAAGTCCGGATTTGGTTCGGGTGCTCCACGAAACAGATCTCATCGACGATCGTTAGATATGATGGAATGGGATGCTTGATCCGCATCTGCAACACTCGAACTCCGTTCGGTAATCCCGAAAAATAATGCCTCCAACGTTCGCTTTGCACTGAAAGTACATCGCCAAACCGCATCATAAAATCGGCGACGGTCTTGTGTGATACGGACGGGGGAAGATCGTGTACTCGGACACTCACTGCCTCGCTGTCCACATAGACGGGTATTTTGAAAGGCTTGCCCTTACAAACAAAAACTCGCTTGATATTATGGGCGCTTTCATAGCGCTTCGCTGTATTAATGTCCACCATTTCAACAAACACACATTTTCGGGTGTTGTGGAATTGAACACTTTTAACATCAACGAGATTTAATTTGATTTCGTGTTCCAGAAACTGTTGGACTTTCCCAACATCTGGACGCGACGGAAGAACACCAAAATCAATCACCAAAGTGTTTTTGCGAACACCACTCATTTTACCGATACGAAGCACGGGAGAAGTTATAAGTACGTCCGAACGATGCGAATAGTGGCTGTCAACTGATGTATATTATATGTACAGTAATGTTCCGATTTAATCACGCCCTCCGCGCGTTAGTCGTTTATTCATTAATTTGCTGTTACATTTGAGGACAAGTGTTTTCCCTCTTCTTCAAGATGAATGTTGAAGGCGTGTTTTGCAACGTTAAAAATATTGAAATGGGTATAGATGTTGAAGTATATATCAAAGCATTTTTGAAAAGGGGCGTAATTAAATTGTTTAAACTGGTTTCAACGCTGATGGTACGGTGGCATGACTCTCTGCACTTAGCACTTCTGGCAATTTCTCAGTTGTTGTCGTTTTCGAACTTCCTGCGCCCTGTTTTACCTATGATATACAGATGGCTCGTTTGTCAAAGTCTAGACGGCAGGACATGCAAATGCGTAAATTTGTATTCAATATGGACATTTGGGCATAACCAGTCTCTTTCAGTTTATCTATGGCGCTTTCGGTGAGATTTCGTAACTCTTTTGAACATTTTTTTTCATCAAACGGTCTACAAGAGAGCGTTGAGTTGAAGATCTTTGAGAAAGCGACTGTTCATGTTGTTCGTTAGATTTATAATAAACAAAATCACTTATTAGTTTTAACTGACTAGTTTGGTGTTGTTTGCTTGGCTGAAGAAAAAAATTACTATAAAATTTTTAATATCCACAGCGATAGTATTTTTTTGCTTTTTCGTGAGCATTGTCATGGTATGTACACAGACAAACAAACGTAACACTGACGAAATTTTCATTGACCACGCCTTTAACCCTTATGTGGCCGACAGGGTACCCGGGTACCCAGCACCCATTTAAAAAGCACGGTGTAGAAAAAAGCAAAAAGTTTGTCGGACACATACCGGTTAACGATCATTTTGAATCTTGGTTGTGGCTTTCATAACCAGAAGAGTGCCCATCGTTTTTCTTTGCGTTTGACGTTTCACACTAGCGTCTTCTGATGACGATATTGCACAACGCAGTGTTTCGTGAAACATTTCCACCAGGTGGTGGTAGTGTGAACTGGGCGATGGGTTTTCACGAAAATTGTACTAGGCGTTTCGTCTGTTTGTCTGTGGTATGTACCTCTCATGCATTTGTTGTTGTTGAAGTTACTCGCATTCTTCCGATCATAAAGTCTGTTCTCTAAGAGGAATTTTTTTTTGCAGATAAACTAGACGTATACGCGTATATAAAACTTTTAATATACAACTTTTGTCTTAAAAATAAGTTTAATTCCATTTTTCTTATAATCAACAGCTTTTCAACACTATCAAGGGATTTTTTCACCAGTCACGTACAATAAAAAGTATGACACTCTCAATATTTTTGATCACACCACTGGATCGCGTCTAAGTTTCAAATAGATACTATAGTAATTATGAATAATCAAACAAAAATATCATGAAAACAACTTGTTTAATTCAGGCGGTAGCCTGTACAATAAAATCAGCATCAAAATATAGTTCTCGAAATAATTTACACAGAAAAAAAAATTTTGTTACTAAATGTAAAAATTGTGATATGGTTGAAATGTCATAACTACAATTTTATGGTAGATAGCTGATATAATGGGCCATTTCCCCTAAAAAATTGACGTTGGTAAAAAGAAAGGGTTTTGAGATATTTGAGTTTTTGTGACAAAGATCATATTATTTTAAAGTAAAAAAATAATTTTTTACAGTGTATATTTTCTAAGGAATCATCATTTAGTTATCTAACTTTGCTGAAAAATTCATAACAATCGAACAATCCGTTTTTGCTGTACAGCTTTTAGGATATTTTTGTACTATTTTCGCATACACCCTTTTGAAAAGTTAGTCGTGAGTGAATATGAAGGTTTAATATCGAAAAATGGCGATTTAGATGAAATTCAAAAACTGTGCAAAGTTTCAGATATTTTTGAAATGGTCACTCAGGATCGACTGACATGACTCCGTGGAATTCATCTATACCTGTCTGCTCGGAGTTTGTGAGTGTTACCAAAGAATAAAAATAGAAAGAATGTCCTCTCTTGCCTTTTTCTACGTAAATGTCAAGCGACAAGACCAATGGTGCTCTCTAAGCTCTATGTAACAGTGTTCATGATTTGTCATAAGGGAAGATGGTATGCGTATGTTTTGGTTACCAGGCCCCAACGCATCACCTGGTCATCGACTTCAAAGCGGCATACGACAGTATCGACCGCGCAGAGCTATGGAGAATCATGGACGAAAACGGTTTTCCTGGGAAGCTGACTAGACTGATTAAAGCAACGATGGACAGTGTGCAAAACTGCGTAAGGGTTTCGGGTGAACTATCCAGTTCATTCGTATCTCACCGGAGACAGCGACAAGGTGATGGACTCTCATGCCTACTCTTCAACATCGCTCTGGAAGGTGTGATGCGATGAGCCGGGCTCAACAGTCGGGGAATGATTTTCACAAAATCCGGACAATTTGTGTGCATTGCGGACGACATGAATATTATTGCAAGAACATTTGGAACGGCGGCAGAGCTGTACACCCGCCTGAAACGCGAAGCAGCAAAGGTCGGACTGGTGGTGAATGCCTCAAAAACAAAGTACATGCTGGAAGGCGGAACCGAAAACGACCGGCTCCGTCTGAATAGGAATGTTACGATAGACGGGGATACTTTCGAGGTGGTGGAGGAATTCGTCTACCTCGGATCCTTACTGACGGCTGACAACAACGTGAGCCGTGAAATTCGGAGGCGCATCATCAGCGGAAGTCGGGCCTACTACGGGCTCCAGAAAAAACTGCGGTCGAAAAAGATTCACCCACGCACCAAATGCACCATGTACAAAACGCTAATAAGACCGGTGATCCTCTACGGGCACGAGGCATGGACCATGCTCAAGGAGGACCTACAAGCACTCGGAGTATTCGAGCCACGCGTGCCAAGAACGATCTTCGGCGGTGTGCAGGAGAACGGTGTGTGGCGGAGAAGGATGAACCACGAGCTCGCTGCACTTTACGGCGAACCCAGCATCCAGAAGGTGGCCAAAGCCGGAAGGATACGGTGGGCAGGGCATGTTGCAAGAATGCCGGACAACAACCCTGCAAAGCTGGTGTTTGCAACTGATCCGGTTGGCACAAGAAGACGTGGAGCACAGAGAGCACGATGACCAGGTGGAGCGTGGCCTGGCGAGCATTGGCGCGACCGAGGATGGAGAGCGGCAGCCACAAACCGAGTATTGTTGCGTACTACCTATTGTTGATTATGTCTTGTCTTAATGATGTTGAACAAATAAATGTATGTATGTAATACAATCAGTAACGTACACTATCGCATAAAGGTTGAAATTTCATCCGTAGATAGCGCTGCGGTAGTGACCCCCCGAGCGTCAGCGGAGTGGGCATTCTCGATATTCTTATTTTTTGGTGTATAGCTATGAAGGTATCAAGTAAGTAAGTAGTGAGTGAAAAGGTAAGCTATTTAGGCATCGAGTACACGGTGTCAAATATTTGACAAGGCATGAACTAAAGAGTAAACATCTGTTTGACATTAATAAAAATTCGATCGAGTCAAACCCGATGTTTGAACATTGGTTAGTTTTTGATCAAGTATTTGATACTGTGTCCTAGCATCTTAAGTATCTACTTAGGGTCGACTATGCTTCGTTGATCGATTTCACCGTCCTTACTACAATAATCAAATTAGCGTCTCCAGCATGCAAAACAACAATCACCCATTGAAGACCGCTTTCGCAAACAAGGTGCTAACCTAAGAGCCATTAAGAATCATATCAACCAGTTATTAATCTTTACGCTTACGATTCCGGTTCGTGTGGCGCGATACTCAACCTGCAGACGGCAGGTGGTGGCATGGCGTGGCGGCGTGGCGAATGTAAAGCGTGAAGCGCAACCAGCTTGTTTGCAAACAAACAGAGTTGAAAAACCTTCTGCAGCCAGACAGAGTGTCACCACCAGATTGTCTGTTGCGTGCCATTGAAATCCCTCAACCGGTGAACTTTTCTTGAGCGCGCAGCAGAGCAGCAGGTTTCACTTTCCGTTCAACGGTTTTCTGACTGTTTTGATCGGATTAAATAACACGCCTGCGGCCTTATACTTAAAGTTTGCCTCTGGATGCGAAGACGAGAAGTCTTTTTGATTCTGATCGAAGCAGCAACGTTCGGTGAGTATAAAAAATGCCAATTTCCTGTTGCACCACTTTCTGGCTAGCAGCACAGTTGAAAAATGGCAAGTCGATAATGGAAGTCCCACGCATGGTTTATGCAAAGCGGAAAAAGGTCATATCGATTAAAACTTGTTGCGGAATTGATCAACGGTCTGAATTGTTCTAGAACAGCATTAGTCATTCTGGCAAGAAGTTGAATTTGGAAGACTTGTACAATGTTTGAAATCTGCTTTTCCTGGCGTAATTTAGTTAAACCGTTAAACGAATATCTACAGTCAAGACGAATTACCTGCCATCCCCTCTTACTGATATCACCACAAAGAATCGTGATATGTTGGTTGCGGGAGTAGATCGTTTTAATTACAGCCGTCCATCAACTGTCTCTAGGTACATAATTCATTTCAGAGAAATGAGATATTCCTAAGTGGACGTTATGCCACACACTGGATGCAGCTGATCGCTATTGCATAAGTACAATAGAATTTGAATATGTTTTTTTTTTTTGTAAAATAGAACGCCTTCGTAAGTTTACAGAAACATCCGTAATCGAGTTGTGACTCGAGTTCAGCTAAACCCATACCTCATGATAGGCTTTAGTCCTGGGACGTAGACCATACATCACCTTAAGGCTCAAGCATCCGTCATCATTTTTCGGAAATAGAAAAGCAGTTTTTTCGCTGTAAATCAAAACACCGACCACGAAAACGTATTCACTGTATTCTATTTTTCATGTGGAACACAGTGAATCCATTTTCGTTGCAAAAATGTTTGATTTGAACGAAAAAACTGCTTTCAAATGTTTAATGATGACGATGATTTCAATGACGAATGCTTCAACGTTAAGCGCCCTTGTCTCCAATTGATAAGCACAGTTATCCCACCTGCCGGACGTGTTCCATCGGAGAACAACTGACAAATCCAAACATCGCTGGAAGCCATCTTCCACCGATAATTTACCACAAGTTGCTGACTAAGCTACCTCTTTACTTTGCGCCGGGACCATTCAAGTCATTCATAAATTTCGTTAACCACAGAGGCACGACGCCGGTATAAATATTTGCACGCACGTTACAAAGGCGATGCCTCCGAGGCATCGCCAAGCCACGGTGCGGTGTGGACTTCGCTGCCTGCCTATACCCATAACAACTGGCACACCACCGCACCGGGTCAGTTGCAAGTTCTTTGTCACGCCAAGGCGTCTCACGAAGCGCGCGCAGAGCCGGAAAGTACGCGGAACTATGGTCGTCGGTATGGATAAATCAGAGAAAATGAGTAATGATAAACGGATACCTTTAACTCTGCAAGTGAGTGATAGATCTAGAGATGTCTAACTTTACAAATCACAAGCTAATGGATGGTAGTGTAACAGCCCAGGGCATCGACATCCAGTTCGAGATTACATTCGCAGAGATCAGCGTTCAATCACACCCACTACTCTGCAACGCACTTCTAAGCTACAAAAAGCTGATCACCCTTCTTGCCGGTGGCTATGAGTAGCCAGCCAGCCGGTAATGCGTAGGCGTGTTTCCATCGGAAACATTGTTTTACGATTAGTTTAATTAGTGTACAATGTTAATCGATTTGAATAATCACTATCAACCCAACGCATGTTTATTTCCATTGTCATAATTGTTATCTGCAGCTTGGCGGAGTTGCGTTGGCTTCAGCTTTGAAACGTGGAAGTACTTAACGTTAACAACAGTTGCAGTTTTAATCACTCTGCCTGAGGTAGAAGTTGAACATCTACCTACACCAAATCCTCCAAGATCGGCTACAATGTTGAACACTGATTGATATCAAATGTATAAGGGGATATGGCATGCCACTGGGAATCTGTAAATCACATGGTTTCGCGGGATAGTTTACCTTCCAATCCTGTACGCCCGCGGTGATGCAGATAGTCGAAGTGGAAAATCTCTATAATGGGCCATCGCCTTGACCTAAAGCCAGGCCTAGAACAAATCTTTGCTGATTTCCTTTCATTCTTAGTTGATACTGTGCCGTCATGAGTCTTTTTTTTTCTCCTATTTAAACCGATAATCTGCTCAAAAAACACCTGTACAGGGAAGTCCAAGTAGTGTTGGATTGAGGACTGTCTTCGACAACAAAAGTAAAGGCTAGGAATACTTTTTGCTCGACTCACTAAACAACATTGCCATGGTCGCCAAACTCTCCGTTTCTCCGACACCACCAAGAAGGCATTGCTTCAGAGAGGAACTTGTGCACATCGCACCCTGAAGGTTGCGAAGCCTGTTTGCGTAGGCTCAAGGTTAGCTGCGTAGCGTTTGCTATGCAAACCTGAGCGTCTGTTCTCCAGGAAAAGTGGCTCACAACAGCGTCTGATCCCCATGTTAAGGGCGACTGATCAACGTTCGAGTGCCAGGGAAGGACTCTAAGCTCAACTGTGCACTATGATCCTCCGGAAAGTAGGGGGTCGGTGTCAGGCCCTACGAGCCACCCATAAAAAAACCATTGTAACGGAAAATCATCAACAGAATAATACGAACCGAGACCAACGGTAACCACCCCAGGAACTGCGATTTGAAACTCGGTACGAGGAACTGCCTATCTTTCAACTTCATTGGGAGCACCCGTATACTTGTCGATCTACTGTACGACCGACCGCGATTTCGGTATCGTGGCGCTGCGGGAGGTGTGTTGGACATGAACCATGGTGCGAACGTTGCGGCAACACACGTGAACTGGAAACAGCTTTTATCGTGATAGGTGACTTGCAGAGGCACGTGATCGGTTGGTGGCCGATCGACGAAAGAATGTGCAGGTTGAGGATCAAGGGCCGATTCTTCAACTTCAGCATGATAAACGTGCACAGCCCACACTCCGGAAGTACTGATGATGACAAGGACGCATTTTACGCCCAGCTCGAACGCGAGTACGATCGCTGTCCAAGCCACGACGTCAAGTTCATCATAGGAGATTTGAATGCTCAGGTAGGCCAGGAGGAGGAATTCAGACCGACGATTGGTAAGTTCAGCGCCCACCAGCAGACGAACGAAAACGGCCTACGACTCATTGATTTCGCAGCCTCCAAAAATATGCCCATACGTAGCACCGTTTTCCAAAATAGCCTCCCTTATCGTTATGCCTGGAGATCGCCACAGCAGACGGAATCTCAAATTGACCACGTTCTGATTGATGGACGGCACTTCTCCGACATTATCGACGTCAGGACCTATCGTGGCGCTAATATCGACTACGACCACTAGCTGGCGAAGGTCAAACTGCGCCCAAAACTTTCCGTCATCAATAATGTACGGTACCGGTGACCGCCACGGTAGAACCTTGAGCGACTGAAACAACTGGATGTCGCCTCAGCATACGCGCAGAATCTTGAGGCCGCGTTGCCAAACGAGGGCGAGCTCGATGAGGCCCCTCTAGAGCTGAGACGAGACTCGCGAAGAGGAAAAAAAGCAACGTCAAGTGCAGCCCAACTGAGCTGTCAGTTGTAGCCCGTTTGATTACGTTACCTAAAACGAGGAAAGTATTGCTATCCGAGAAAAATTCTGAAGCCAAAATTCACTCCGAGCAGCATTTTCTTCTCCTGTACTGTCAAAAATAAATTGAAAACAAAATATTTCAATGATTACTTTGCTTGGCGATTGTTGGCGGTGCAAAATTTCACCTCAACATGATTTTGTGCGTGAATGGGATTCAGTCACACTGCATGCGGTCACGTACGTGTTTGAACCACCAGCCCAAAACATAATGTCAACACAAATAGGAAGAAGAAAAACATAACAAAGTGGAGAAAAAGAAGACCGTCTTCGCGAGTCTCGTCTCAGCTCTAGAGGACTGACTGATGGAGTACAGTGAAAGCAGCCATCAACGACGTAGCCGAGAGCACCATCGGGTACGTGGAACGGAATCGACGGAACGAATGGTTCGACGAAGAGTGCAGAACGGTTTTGGAGGAGAAGAATGCAGCGAGGGCGGTAATGCTGCAGCAAGGGACTCGACAGAACGTGGAACGTTATAAACAGAAGCGGAAACAGCGGACCCGCCTCTTTCGGAAGAAAAAGCGCCGCCTGGAAGAAGCGGAGTGTGAAGAAATGGAACTGCTGTGCCGTTCTCAAGAAACACGGAAGTTCTATCAAAATCTCAACGCATCCCGCAACGGCTTCGTGCCGCGAGCCGAAATATGCAGGGATAAAGACGGAGGCCTCTTGACGGACGAACGTGAGCTGATCGAAAGGTGGAAGCAGCACTTCGATCAGCACCTGAACGGCGTGGAGAACGTAGGCACGGAAGCCCACGGTAACGGAGGAAACGACGACGCCAGTGCAGCGGAGGACGGAAATGAACCAACTACCACGCTGAGGGAAGTTAAGGATGCCATTCACCAGCTCAAAACCAACAAATAAGCTGGCAAGAATGGTATCGCAGCTGAACGGGATTATCCCTGCTCCTAAATAAACAAATAAACTCATCAAGTTGGGCCCAGAAAATTTGGCCACCTGTTTGCACCGGTCACCCAGACGACCAATTTGCACGTATAATGAAGTTTATATTCATGTTATACGTACTTTTATGCGGTAAAGTTACATCGCATAAGATGCAGTAAAAGTGCCTTATGCGTACAAAAGTGGAGGCGCTATACGTGCATTGACGGAAAAATAATAACGCTATATGACTTGAAGCGATATCTTATGCGATGCACGGTCTGCACAATTGCAACGAAATATAGCATCTTATGCGACTTAATAATATTCGAAAAAAAAATTCTTGTCGCCTCACTATCGAACTAATAACCTTTGGATTATCGAGGCACACTTCACACTTAACGCCAAACACTATTTATGAAACACACTGGCTAATTGTCATGACATTCAAACTCACCTCAGTGTTTGCTGAAATGCACTTGGTTTCCCTGCGTTGTACTTGTTCGGCAGGCTATCTGGAGCTTATAATGACGAAGCGTGATTTTCCGCACGGTAATCACTACTCCTCTCTTACTAGCACAACCCATTGTTAATTATTAGGACAACAAAACAAAAATGGTGTAACTGTCACCATAATGAAAATTGCTCATTTTCTTGAAGCTTTCTGGAACTCTCAAAGAACCCCTTTCATTGTTATCACGTACCATATCGCAAAATGTCAACTTTAACGATTCTAGCTTATGCGAGTTTGTATGCACATTTTAACGAGTTCATTTTTACTTTTATGCGAATCAGTTTGTACACGAATGCGAGATAAACTGACATAATATGAAACGTACCAAGCGAAGTCGTATAACCATCGCAGTACGCAATTATGCGAGTTTAATTGACACTTTGCGAGTTTGCTCGAACGCTTTTGCGAATGAGCAAAGTTCGTCGCAATAAAACATCACAATATCGCCTACTACGATGTAGTCGTACATGATAAAAGTTAATTTGCACTTTTATATAATTTTATCAGATACATCGCAATAAGTTCAAAGAACAACATCATATGCGATGGAAATTGTCCCGCAGCCGTACATATATGCGATAGTGACTTGAAATAATACGTTATACGAGGTACAGCGTGCATCCTTATGCGATTCCTGGTTGTCTGTGCAGGATCTGGGAAACCGAACAGCTACCGGAAGAGTGAAGGAAAGGGGTAATCTGCCCCATTCAAAAGAAAGGCGACCATTTGGAATGTGAGAACTTCCGTGCGATCGCCATTTCGAATGCTGCCCACCCAGACAACCAGGAATCGAATAAAACGTTGCATAAGATGATAAAGTGGAGGTCATATGCGTGCATGCCTCCATTTATGTGCATGTAAAATGTACGCATATCGCCTCCACTTAAGGCGAAACTGGATCCATTTCTTCACTTTTTGGTTTTTGTTTTTTTTTATAAAATAGCAAAGCAATATTTTCAAAATCGGTTTTCGTGCACATGTAGAGTATGGATCAAGGTATCTCCTGATTTTTTTTCGCGGTGGAAATGTTTTTCGTTTTTGCAGAAACCATTTTTAAATATAATTTCACAAAAAATGGTTTCTGCAAAAATGGAAAACTTTTTCCACCACAAAAAAATCAGAAGATACCTTTATCCATGCTCTACATGTGCACGAAAACCGATTTTGAAAATATTGCTTCGATATTGAATAAAAAAATCAAAAACCATAAAAATGAGAAAATGCTTCCAGTTTCGCCTTAAACATCATGTCCAACATTTTATATGATCGTTGGTTGACTGGGTAAAAAGCGCTATCCCAGATCATCTTCCGTCGTCTTTCACCAAAAGTAAATGAGTTCGTGGGAAGTTACTAAAACGGTTTTATTAACGGCCGGTCGACAACGGACTAGATCTGCACTGTACGGAAAATCATCCAGAAATGCCCTGAATACCAGGTCCCAACGCATCACCTGTGCATCGACTTAAGGGCAGCAGGGACTAAAGTCCTGGGGCCTGTCGAATCCCCCCCGCTTGCGAGTCAGTCGTGTAGTCTCCGGCTAAGAATAGGACTACTAACTCCAATTCAAGGTGTCAAGCGACCCGTTCCAAGGAATGAGTGATCGAGGGGGTGAAAAAGATGCTCGATCTTTATCGGAGCCCGTGGGGTACCGGGGCAAACCCACAGTAAGCTGTCCCTTACCGCGTTAATGCAGGGCTCTGGCGTGGTGGACCTTATTTCTCGTGCGACTCGTGGGATGAAAAAATGAGCAAAAATTCTAAAAATCAAAATCTAGATGGAAGTAGTAGTACGATCAACTCCTTCGCAAGAAGCGGGTTGATGAGGTCTCCGACAAGGAGGAGCGAGAAGTTAGGCGCTGGGAGCTGCGTACGCAGCTCGAGCGTAGGAGCTCCTGTCCACTTCCCGGCAAGCCAGCCGGTGGAGATAATGGACGGAGCGTGGCTGCTGAGGGCCGTCAGCCAAGGACATAAATTGATTGATTGATTTGTCTCTATTAAAGAGACTTTCAGCCCTTGGCTGGTTCGTCTCTAGGAAATAAAGGACGGTCCGCAAAAGAGGTGGCTGGGCAGCAGCTTGGCAAAATCATCGACTTTGCGTCCACCAAGTCGAACATAAGCAAGGACCTGAAAACGGTCTTGCTTCGACTTAGGGTGTCGATCGATAATGCCAAGCAGGAGCACGCGGTTCTCGCGTTACTGACTGCTGCAGCGGCGGAGCCGGCAAAGGAGAAAGTGCCAAAGTTTACACAAACGGAGCGGAGGCCTTCTCCTTCGACTGCTCGCGACAAACGGGATAAGCACTCGCAGAAGCGGGCGATGTAGCCGTCAGGCGAGGAGCTGTCTGGCGTTGGTTCACCGTAGACGCTATCTTGTCGGTTACAAAAACCGCCGAGAAAGCACTCGAGCCTAAGAGGAGGGGAATTCGTTTTTGTACAGTAGTGAGAATGTGAGAAATGTATTTAATAGCGCCTGCTGGTCTGCTATTGCCGATGCGCTCTTGCGTCTGGGGATACCGGGGTACCTGTACAAGATTCTCGAAAGTTACTTTCAGAATCGAGTACTAGTTTACGACACGGGTCCGGTGTTATGGAATGTCATGTACGACGAGGTGCTGAGGTTAGAGTAACCAGTGGGAGTGGAGATTGTCGGATTTGCTGACGACATTACGCTCGAAGTCTACGGTGAAACAATCGAGGAGGTGAAGTTGACTACCTACCACTCGATCAAGGTTATGGAGGCGTGGATGCGGTCCAGGAAACTGGAGCTGGCTCACCACAAGACAGAGGTGACGGTTGTTAACAACCTGAAGTCGGAGCAGCAGGCAGAGATCAGTGTAGGTGATTGCACTATCCTGTCAAAGCGATTCGTCAATCACTTGGGCGTGATGATCGACGATAAGCTTACCTTCGGTAGCCACGTCGATTATGCCTGTAAAAGAACCTCCACAGCTATGGCGCACTGTCCTGGATGATGTCCTATAGCTCTGCGGTGTACGCCAGTAGGCGCAAGCTTCTGGCTAGTGTCGCACTTCGCTAAGTACTGAATGCTATATACGGAAGCTGGAAAGTACTTACAGGCTTATGTGCCTAAGGGTTGCGAGCGCATACCGTACCGTGTCACACGACGCTCTCTGCGTCATTACTGGTATGGTGCATATCGGCATCCTTATCAGTGAGGACATGGAGTGCTTCGAAATGCGCGGCACAAGAGGCATACGCAACACTGCCAGGATGGCCTCTATGGTCAAATGGCAGCGCGCGTGGGACAGTTCCACCAAAAGAAGGAGCCGTAGGTTGATACCGAGGGTAGATAGTTGGATTAATAGGCGCCATGGGGAAGTAACATTCCATCTGACACAGGTCCTTTCAGGCCATGGTTGCTTGCGACAGTATCTACACCGTTTTGAGCATGCGTATTCTCCCGAATGTTCAGTGTGCAATGGTTTAGAGGAAACGACGGAACACATTTTGTTCGTGTGCCAACGTTTTCTCACAATACGTGACCGTATGCTTGCCACATGCGGGGATGACACAACTCCGGACAATCTTATCCAGAGGATGTATAGGGATGAGTTTGGCTGGAACGCCGTTTCAACGGCTATCACCCATATCGTCTGGGAGCTACCGAGGAGGTGGCGCGTGGACTCGGAGATTAGCTAGTTCAGATGCGGTACATGAGGTGGTTCAGGGCCTCAGGGGTTCGGAGTCGGTTTCGTAGGTCATACTGGTGCCCTGCGATCGAGATCGACGGTTACAGCGATTAAGTGGCCGCGGAGAGGAAGTCCCGGTAGCGGTGCTGTCGTGGCGTCAGTCTACTGGGTTGGATCTGAGCCCGCGGTTGGAAACGGGTCCCCGGCAAGTTTCGGGGTAGGTGAGACCCTGCTGTCAGCAACCTTCGGGTGCATCTGATAGGGCCTGAAGGGTAGTGATACCCTTCCTTTGCGGGCAGGTCAGATCGGGTTGCACGTGGGCATCAGTTCTTGATGTCTGCTAAGCAGTTGGGACCGGGCGGGATTGACTCTGCCCGCCTTCCGAAGACAAACGGAGTGATAAGGACCACCCGGGAAACTGGCTAAGCGCCAGCATGCTACCATGATGGATTCTCCTAAGGATCGTCATCGATGTTTGTTGCTGCAGGCTACGCAGCTAACCTTGAGGGTGCGATGTGCACTAGCCCCTCTCTGAAGCAATGCCTTCTTAGTGGTTCCTGAGAGACGTAGGGTTTGGCGACCATAGGATTGTGTTTAGTGTGTCGATGAGTGAGTAGTCCTGGCTTTTAATATTGTAGTAGAAGACGGCCTTAGCCCCACACTACCCTAACCTTTCTGTTAGGGTGTCTGTTTGCAGATTCTCCTCCTGTGGTTTAGAGGAAAAACAAAATATGACATAGTGTTCTCATAAATGACGATACTGCGTTGCTGTCGTGGTAACAGTCTACTGGGTTGAATCTGAGCCCGTGCTTGGAAAACGGTCCTCGGCGAGGTCGGGGCAGGTAGAGACCCCATGTCGGTACGTCCTTCTGTGTACTGGCTGGTAGGGCGAATCACTGTGCACGTGGTATCAGTTCTTCATGCTTGCAGAACAGTTGGGCGCGGGAATGGTGGTTAACCCTGCCTGCCTTCCGAGGACAAAGGAAGTGGTGAGGAACACCCGAGAAGCTGGCCAAGCGCCAGCATGCTACCTTTGTGGACTCCCCAAAGCGAGTCATTGCTGCATGGCTACGCAGTTAACCTTGAGGGTGCGATGTGCACTAGCCCATCTCTTGCCTTTTTGGATGCCATAGAGAGACGTGGGGTTTGGCGACAATTGGAATGTGTATAGTGGTTCGGCGTTGTAGTCCTGTTCTTTTTTTTTAAATTGCCTGTAGTAGATGGTCTCCAGCCAAACATAACCTTAATCTGGGCCGTGCGGGTGTCTGTTGAGCAGATTATCCCCCATTGCTTAGAGAAAAACAAAAAATGCTTTACTAAGTAGGGTATGTGTTCCATCATTAATGTGACGCTCCCATATTCATTCTATTCGAAAACAAGCGATTGATTCCGTTCTTTTTGTTTTCATGGGTGCTCACTTCTAACAAAAAATACAAAAATAAGAAACAAAACAAACAGCGCTTCAATCCTTTGTTTTACGTAGGATGAAAATGGGAGCCACATGCTTAAGAAGGGAACCAATACCCTACATTAAAAAAAAACCTAGTGGGATCAAAATCTGAACTTAGGGCGAAATACGTTCATAACCCTAAAGAAGTCTAGAATTGTTCAAACATTCGCATAATTCGACATTCGTTGAAGACAAAGTCCTGCGACTTCGGCTGCATCATAGCACGCTGTACCACGTTGGGGATTGTTGAAACAGTTATTCATGAAGGAGTAGTCGCTCTCAACATTAAGGGAAAAACATAGGGACCTTTCGGAAGTCAACGACTTCCAGTTGATACAGTATGTTTGGATCACTTTATTAATCGAATATATTTATATTACATGATAAGCTTCAATTATTGACACGCAATACTTCAGCTTATGGGGAATTCATACATAGCTTTATCACCCAGTGAAGTTATTCTCGTCCCGGACAAACTCGACAAAACTTCGACGAAAGCTAAAAATGGAAGCGTTAAACCGCTTATCTATTTCGGAAGTGCCGGCTTTTCGCACACGATTCGTGTCGGCATGAATAACATATTGATCATCGAAGATGAAAAAAAAAACCGCACTCAACTGGTTGCGTTGCGATCTGAAGAAATCTCACGCGACATTACCATAAAAGCGACGACACCACACCGGTCGGTTGATTGACTTCAGAGCGAAACACACGTTTCAGCGGGGCTGCGCTGATCGACAAAGTATGTTGATCGCGTTGATCGGCTGCTGGAGAGCAATTGAGAGCACGCGACTTCTACGATGATGTGCTAAATGCCACCTCGCCGCCGTCGAGACGGCCGGTGGATGACAGGCAGGCGACGACCATAGACGGGCGCTTTGTATTTAATTAATAACTTTCATTATTCGATCATTTACAGTTCTCCGTTGGCAAAACTGAATAAAATGAGACCGTTGAGGTAAAACGCCCAACAACAATATGTTGTTTAACCCTTATGTGACCGACAGGGTACCCGGGTACCCAGCACCCATTTGAAATACACGGTGTAGAAAAAAGCAAAAAGTTTGTCGGACACATAATGGTTAAACATATGTCTTATACAAATAGATAATAATTTTAAAAATCAAACTCTTAGTTGGTAAGTGCAGAATTAGCTTTAAGTTAAAATACACATAAATGAAAACAAAAAAAAAATCCCAGTTGATATGTGTTTTTAAAGTGATCTAAATAGATGTACAATTTCATGTATGAAACCTTTTGACGGAAGTCACATTTTACCCCGATTTCCCCCCACACAATTCAGTTGATCTCCTTTACTGATTAGCTATTTGTAGAATGCCTCATCTCATCGCACTTGGCAGATGTAATTGACGGAATCCGTTACATGGACTTATCACTATCTGGAGCTGCCAATATGGATTGTGTGTGACGTCGCTGCGCTGGCTGGACCTAACTGGTCGAAGCGGTATTTTTAGAATCCACTTGCATACGGTACCTACCTACAACAGCCTACAACTACAAGTACCGCGTAGTTGGATGTCAAGTGCATGTCATATAAGACACGCACTAATTAATACGTTGAGGACTCCAATCGACAGATGACTGAAAATGGCATTCAAGAGCGAGAAGACTTGACCTTAAATCAGACAGAAAGAATATACTGAGTCTCTTCTATACTACGAGTTAAGCTCTAATATATTATTGGAATTGGAGCAATGTAAACATTATCAACACAAATATACGCAGAGACCAATTTCAACAGCTCTAGCAAACAAACAGGATTGCGATCAAAAACTCGGTACGTAGAACTGCCGATTTTTCAACTTCATTGGGAGCACCCGCATACTCGATGATCTATTGAAGGATTGCGGGTTTGGCATCGTAGTGCTGCAAGAGGTGTGTTGGACAGGATACATGGTGCGACTTGGATGGTCGCAATGGGCCCAACATTTTTCGTCATCAAAATTTACGGTACTGGCGACCGCCTCGAGAGAATTTAGAGCGACTGAAGCGACCGGATTTAGCTTCAGCATACGTGCAAAATCTTGAGGCAGCGTTGACAGACGAGGGCGAGCTCCGAGCAGCCCCTCTCGAGGACTGCTGGAGTACAGTAAAAGTAGTCATCATCGACACAGCCGACAGCCTCACTGGGTACGTGGGGAGGAGTCGATGGAACGGATGGTTGGAAGAGGAGTGCAGAGCGTTTTTAGAGGATTAGAACGCTACGCGAGAGGTATTGCGGCATTGAGGAAAGTAACAAACAGTAGCGGAAACAGGAACGGACCAGATGTTCGCCATTCACCAGGTATTGCAGAAATACCGCGAATACAACGTGCTCACACACCACTTGTCCATCGATTTTAAATCGGCATATGATACAATCGATCGAGACCAGCCATGCGGGACTGTTCGAGCTCGCTTGGAAGTTAACCATCAATGTTTACTTCCCGATCTGCCTAGATAGCTGTGTAGTGTCGGTAGCGGTTGTCTCAATTGGCTAAAAATAACACAAAGGACCGCCTGATCCAGTGGTAAGAGTCCACTAAACAGGTGACCCCTAATTCATGGTGTTATGCAGCTTTATGCTTACCGTGCCAAGGAATGAACGGTTAGGGGGGTCTAATAAAAACCTAATCACAAACGGAGCCTGTGGAGAATTAGGGCGTCCTCCACAGTATTACACCCTTACTGCGCTAACCGGAGCAATGGTGCAGTGGACCTTGCGTTTCTCCGAGATAATCAGTTGCCCTTCTTAAGTCTCAAATTTGAGGCTAAATAAGGGCGAGATTATTCAAATGTTGTAAATTAGCTTACATTACCACCTATATGGGTTCGCTTAAGGCGTTTTCGCCATTGGCGTTTTTCAATTGACACCAATTTGGTTTGTCGTTGATGTTTCCTTTTTGTGCTGTGATTGTGAAGAGTGTAATCCTGTCTAGTTTGGGTAGTGGCTACGGCTAGGAAACCTCAGATCAATTTTCAGCGTAAAAAGCGTGCGTAGCCCAAGTGGCTCTACTTCAAAAAGTTCATTCTCGTAGGGTAACTTCTGTATAGTTTACCTTGTGAACTTTCATTATAAATGAAGTGTCGTGCCTTGAGCATACTTACCTTACCGGTCAGGCTAAGGCCGGGGTGGCCTCTGCTGTACATAGTAGCCGCCTCCATTCCACTCGGTCCATGGATGTTTGTCTCCAGTTCCGCACTCTGCGTAGGGTCCGCAGATCGTCCTCCACTTGGTCGACCCACCTAGCTCGCTGCGCTCCACGTCTTCTTGTACCGGTTGGATGACTCTCGAGAACCATTTTAGTCGGGTTGCTATCCGACATCCTGATGACGTGACCCGCCCACCGTAGCCTCCCGATTTTCGCGGTATGGACGATGGTTGGTTCTCCCAGCAGCTGATGCAGCTCGTGGTTCATTCGCCTTCTCCAAGTCCCGTCTTCCATCTGCACTCCGCCGTAGATGGTACACAACACCTTCCGTTTGAAAACTCCAAGGGCGCGTTGGTCCTCTGCACGTAGGGTCCATGTTTCGTGCCCATAGAGGACGACCGGTCTGGTCAACGTTTTGTAAATGGTTAACTTCGTGTTACGGCGAACTTTATTCGATCGTAGAGTTCTGCGGAGTCCAAAGTAGGCACGATTTCCTGCCACAATGCGCCTCTGAATTTCTCTGCTGGTGTCGTTGTCGTCGGTCACCAGTGAGCCCAAGTACACGAATTCTTCAACCGCTTCGAATCCATCACCGTCGATATGAATTCGGGGTGGCGGGCGCGGTGATTCCTCCCTGGAGCCCTTTGCCATCATGTACTTTGTCTTCGACACAATAATAACTAATCCGATTCGCCTGGCTTCACTCTTTAGTCGGAGGTACGTTTCCGCCATCGTCTCAAATTTACGAGCAATAATATCAATATCATCGGCGAAACCAAGCAGCTGAACGGACTTCGTGAAAATTGTCCCACTCGTGTTTATCCCCGCTCTTCTTATTACACCCTCCAAAGCAATGTTGACCAGCAAGCACGAAAGACCATCACCTTGCCGTAACCCTCTGCGAGATTCGAAGGGACTCGAGAATGTTCCTGATACTCGATCTACGCACATCACTCGAACCATCGTCGCCTTGATCAACCGTATCAGTTTTTCTGGGAATACGTATTCGTGCATAATCTGCCATAGCTGTTCTCGATCGATTGTATCATACGCCGATTTGAAATCGATGAACAAGTGATGTGTGGGCACGTTGTATTCGCGGCATTTCTGCAACACCTGGCGGATGGCGAACATCTGGTCCGTTGTAGCGCGTTCACCCATGAATCCAGCCTGATATTGCCCCACGAACTCTCTTGCAATCAATGATAGACGGTGGCATAAAATTTGGGAGAGTATCTTGTAGGCAGCGCTCAGTAGTGTGATCGCGCGGTAGTTTCCGCAATCCAACTTGTCGCCCTTTTTGTAGATGGGACACACGATACCTTCCATCCATTCCTCCGGTAATACTTCCTCCTCCCAAATCTTGGTATTGACCCAGTGTAGTGCTCTCACCAGTGCTTCTCCACCGTATTTTAGAAGCTCGCTTGGTAGTTGATCTGCTCCAGCGGCTTTGTTGTTCTTCAACCGGCCAACCTCCTCTTCAATCTCTTGAAGGTCAGGGGCCGGAAGTCTTTCGTCCTGTGCACATACTCCTAGATCTGTTACCATGCCACCTTCGGTACTTGCAACGTCGCCATTGAGGTGCTCATCGTAATGCTGCCGCCACCTCTCGACCACCTCACGCTCGCTCGTGAGAATATTCCCGTGATTATCTCGGCACATGTCGACTTGTGGCACAAAGCCTCTGCGCGAGCGGTTCAGCTTCTCGTAGAACTTTCGTGTGTCCTTAGCGCGGTACAGCTCTTCCATCGCTTCGCGATCTCGTTCTTCCTGCTGGCGCTTCTTCATCCGGAAGACTGAGTTCTGCCTGTTCCGCGCCTGTTTGTAACGTGCCTCATTCGTTCTCGTACGGTGTTGCAGCATTCTCGCCCATGCCGCATTCTTCTCGTTTTTCAACTGTTCACATTCGCCGTAGTACCAGTCGTTTCTGTGATTCGGAGTCGCGAAGCCTAGTGCTGTAGCCGAGGTACTACTTATGGCGGATCGGATGTCCCTCCAGTCATCTTCAAGTGTAGCTGCGCCAAGCTACTCTTCCGTTGGTAGGGCCACTGCTAACTGCTGCGCGTAGTCTTGAGCCACTTCTACGTTACGAATTGCTCGATGTTGAGCCGCGGCGTTCGACTTCAACGCGTGGTAATATTTAACCGTCGAAAGTTTTGAGCGCAGCGCATGCATACAGCTACTAAGTAGTGATGCGAATCTATATTCGCACTGCGGTATGTGCGGATATTGGTTATATCCGAGAAGAGTTTACCGTCGATTAGAATGTGATCGATTTGGTTTTCTGTTTGATGGTCGGGTGATCTCCAGGTGGCTTTGTGTATATATTTGCGGGCGAAGAAGGTGCTTCGGACTACCATACCACGGAAGGCTGCAAAGTTTACGCATCGCTGGCCGTTATCATTCGATACGGCGTGCAGGCTGTTTCGCCCAATTACCGGTCTGTACATTTCCTCCCTTCCTACCTGCGCGTTCATGTCGCCGACAACGATTTTCACGTCACGCGGCGAGCAACCATCGTATGTTTGCTCCAACTGTGCGTAGAACGCTTCTTTCTCGTCATCAGGTCTCCCTTCGTGTGGGCAGTGGACGTTGATGATGCTGTAGTTGAAGAAACGGCCTTTAACTCTTAACATGCACATCCTTGCGTTGATCGACTCACCCGATCACACGTTGTCGCATCTTGCCCAACACTATAAATTCTGTTCCCAGTTCATTGGTGGTGCCACAGCTTTGGTAGAAGGTAGCCGCTCGATGCCCGCTTTTCCACACTTTCTGTCCAGTCCAACAAAGTTCCTGCAACGCCACGATGTCGAAGTTGCGGGGATGTAGTTCGTCGTAGATTATCCTGTCACAACCTGCGAAACCTAGTGACTTGCAATTCCCATGTTTCCAATCGTAGTCCTTATTTCGTCGCGTGGGTCTTTGCCGATTGTATCGAGTAGTATTTTCTCCTATGTTATTTGCAATGGGGATTTTTACGGGTGGCTTATTGGCCGGAGGGCCATCGTGCCAGTTCGGTTTAACGTCCCATCCAAGACTGGGACGACCACGCTGCCCAAGTAACACAAATAAATACTTTCTTGCTTTAGATGTAAGTCACAGTGACTTCTGCGCAACAAAAAGCTGCGCCGCCGTGACTCTTCTGTGACAAGTGTGTTACTTGGGTGATGAGGCTACCACCTTGGATCTAGCTGGGCGTGGTGCAGCGTTTCTTACTCAGCCGCTGGATGCCAGAACAGACGCTGTTTGAGCCGCACCTCCTCAGTGAACATACGCTCGGATCGTACCTCCTCAATCTAGCTGAAGTCAGAAGGACAACAGTGCCCAGGATGCACTACCAGCTAAGCACTCAACTCTTAGCTGGCGGTCTTTGTCATCGCTTGGGCTTTAGGACATTTGCCCCGAATTCCATTACCCCGAATTCCATTACTCCGAATGACCCATTTCCCCGAATGGCCCAATATCCGTATGATTTCCCGAGCAGAGGAGAATATCAAAAGAATGACAACTGAATCACAAAACTTGATTTTTTATCTGGGTTTGTTATTGTTAACTTATTGAGGCATAACCTTTCCATAACATATTTTGTTGGACAATTTTATTCTGTTATGATCGTGCTATCTGTATGTTTTCTTAAAAAAAATATTTTAATTACAAGTTTAGTTGGAGAACAATTTCAGTTATCATCAATTGCACAATAATAACAAATTCTGCAATCAAAACTACATCATTCATAGCATTCTTTTTATCGTTTCTGATTCGAACAGTGATAGAACCTTCTTGTCAGTTTATTGTTATATAAGCACTTTGATAAGTATACCTTTAACCAAGGTTGCGACCATTCATTTGCAAGGATTTACATTCATTTGCTATTATCTCAGTTCAGAAGCATGCTATCGAAAAACAATGTATGGATGAATTTAACCTTGTAGTTTAATCTGAAAGTTTGCCGAATAACATTGGGGTCGCACACGCATACCAAAGTCGTGAGCGAGCTGTGAAGGCAACTTTCCACAGCGTGAATGAAATTTACATTCACCGCGTTGAGAGTTGCTTTCACAGCTCGCTCACGACTTTGGTATACGTTTGCGACCCCAATGTTATTCGGCAAACTTTCAGATAAAACTACAAGGTTAAATTCATCCATACATTGTTTTTCGATAGCATGCTTCTGAACTGAGATAATAGCAAATGAATGTAAATCTAAATGAATGGTCGCAACCTTGCCTTTAACTCCCAGTTTTTGGTCAGTTTGGTACGAATATAGAAAGTGCTGTAGAGTGTTAACCATTTTATAAAACGTTTTGGATCAGCTGGTGCAATTTCAGGATGAACTACCGATAAATAAATCTTTAATCATTTAAATTGTAATTAGAATAGTAATAAGAAGAAGAACTGCTTCGATTATTTTTTAGAGATTTTATTTTTACTGCTTTCATTGCTTTGAGGCCACTCAGATTCACTAGGGTAAATGTGTCAATTATTTTGGTTATTTTGTAAATTTATTTTGAAAAATGATTACATATACCACCTAATAAATGGTTGGTCGGCAGTTTTTCATCTTAATTTGTTTGATAAAATTATCGTTTCTCTCTGTTCACAATATTAAATCGCTTGCGCTAAATTGTTATCAATAACTTTTTAGTTACAAAATTTGTTATTGAATATTTTAAAATTTCGCTATTATTAAGTTGTTATTGAAACCAACAAAACGTGTTATTTAACTGATCTTCCAGTAACATTTTTATGTTATGATTTTTGTTATTTTGCCGCTTTGACAGACAAGTTTATAACATGACATGTTATGTTAATAATATGCAAATAACTCTTTCCGATACTCAGTTATTTTGCCAAAATAACATATTTTATTATTCTGTTGCTATTCCCTTCTGCTCGGGTTATCCACAAGCCTACCTCGAGACCAGCCATGGGTAATCAACGGTGCACCAAGTGTTTCAACACATTTTCAAAAAAAATCCCACTTTTAGCATATGTTGTTCTCTTTGACCTTACTACCAAAGACATTCTAACTACTATGTGGTCATCACATATGTATCCTTCTTTCAAACAGAAAGAATAGCCTCTTTCTAATCATCAATTTAAGCAATATGTTGACGTCGTAGCTGTTATTATTTTTATTATTTTTCCTTTTTTTAATCATAGGCTGTTCTTTCAAGTTATACTGTTATATAGAAGAGTGAAATGATCACATTAGTAGGGCCCATATAGCCGAGGCGGTAAACGCACGGGTATTCAGCATGACCATGCTGAGGGTGACGGGTTCGATTCCCGGTCGGTCCAGGATCTTTTCGTAAAGGAAATTTCCTTGACTTCCTTGGGCATAGAGTATCTTCGTGCCTGCCACACGATATACGCATGCAAAATGGTCATTGGCAGAGGAAGCTCTCAGTTAATAACTGTGGAAGTGCTCATAGAACACTAAGCTGAGAAGCAGGCTTTGTCCCAGTGAGGACGTTACGCCAAGAAGAGGAGAGGAGGAGGGATCACATTAGTTTATTTCCTCCGTCCATATGGTTCGAAACCATATGTTCAGTAGAGATTTTTTCCATCTTTTGGTTATTGCCTGTTCTTTTAATCATACTGGTCAGAGATCTGTGCAAAGGGTCCCAGGAGATCATATGCTTGGGTATTAGAGTGGGTCATCGTTTATATGGAAAAATTAAAAATTCAATGCTATCCCATCAGATCAAAGCTTTTTTCAGGACCCAAATAAGTGTGCAAAATTTGGACACGATCGATTATGTCTACGTTTTGCGCATCGCGTTTAAAAACACACTTTTTTGCATTTCTCTCATGACAAGCTCGAATTTTTCTAAAACCATGTAACCGATAAAGTGAAAACATAGCCCAGGGTGTCCTGAAAAACTTTGTCGAAGACCGCGAAGTGATCTGATGCGTATGAAAAAAGTTATAGCGTTGGCATTACTTGGCGAAACAGTATGATTTTGTTGCTATTGTTATTCCTTTACATGTTAAAACATAAACACACGCATGCGGTTCGTTGGTTATAACTATTTTCACAAGCATAGGATTGCTTTGCGGTCTTCAACAAAGTTTTTCAGAACATCCTAGGCTATCATTTCACAGTATCGGTGAAAAAGTTTCGGACAAACTTTTTCAACTTAAGACAAAAATGCAAAAAAGTATGCTTTCCCATACAAAATCCCATACAAATTTCAATAGCAATGCGCAAAGTGTAGACGCAACCGATCGTGCTCAAACTTTGCACAGATACTCAGGACCCGAAACGGAACCAAAAAAGCTTTGATCTAAGAAAACGGTTCCGATGACCCACGCTATTGGGTATTCTCACCGCAAAAAATAGGTAGAATAAAATTTTATCAACCAAGCTAGTTCGTTCCGGGATGAACGTCAAGATTTTCCTTCGTATTGGAAAATACGAAACTTATAGTTAAAAAAATATTCGGGGAAATGAATCATTCGGGGTAATGGAATTCGGGGTAATGGAATGCGGAGATGAGAATACATGATGTAGGGACTTGTGAGGGCCAGAGCTATGTTGGACGCTCTCCTTATCGACTCATCGTTTTGCAGCCAGATCTTCACCGTACGGCAAATCATCCAGATATGCCGTGAATACCAGGTCCCAACGCACCACCTGTTCATCGACTTCAAGGTGGCATACAACCCATACAACAGTATCGACCACACAGAGCTATGGAGAATCATGGACGAAAACGGCTTTCCTAGGAAGCTGACTAGACTGATTGATGCAACGATGGACGGTGTGAAAAACTGCGTAAGGGTTTCGGGTGAACGATCCAGTTCATTCGAATCTCGCCGGGGACTGCGACAAGGTGATGAACTGATGCCTACTCTTCAACATCGCTCTGGAAGGTGTCGTCGCATCAATCGCTGGGCTCAACAGCCAGGGAACGATTTTCACAAAATCCGGACAATTTGTGTGCTTTGCGGACGACATGGACATTATTGCCAGAACATTTAGAACGGTGGCAGTGCTGTACACCCGCTTGAAACGCGAGCAGCAAAGGTTGAACTGGTGGCCAATGCCTCAAAAACAAAGTACATGCTAGTAGGCGGAACCGAACACGACCGGATCCGTCTGGGTAGCAGTGTTACGATAGACGGGGATATTTTCGAGGTGGTGGAGGAATTCGTCTACCTCGAATCCTTACTGACGGCTGATAACGACGTGAGCCGTGAAATTCGAAGGCGCATCATCGGCGGAAGTCGGGCCTACTATGGGCTCCAGAAGAAACTGCGGTCAAAAAAGATTCACCCCCGCACCAAATGTACCACGTACAAGACGCTAATAAGACCGGTGGTTCTCTACGGACACGAGACATGGACGATGCTCGAGGAGGACCAGCAAGCACTCGCAGTTTTCGAGCGACGGGTGCTAAGGACGATCTTCGGCGGCGTGCAGGAGAACGGTGTGTGGCGGAGAAGGATGAACCACGAGCTCGCTGCACTTTATGGCGAACCCAGCATCCAGAAAGTGGCCAAAGCCGGAAGGATACGATGGGCAGGGCATGTTGCAAGAATGCCGGTCAACAACCCTGCAAAGCTGGTGTTTGCTAACCATCCGGTTGGTACAAGAAGGCGTGGAGCGCAGAGAGCACGATGGGCGGACCAGGTGGAGCGTGATCCGGCGAGTGTTGGGCGTGACCGACGTTGGAGAGTGCAAATCGAGTATTATGGCGGCAAATTGTTGATTCAGTATTATCATGAATTTGATGTTAACTAAATAAATGAATGAATTCCTCCAAACTCAGTCTCATGATGATACGAATTCATACAACGCAATTTCTATCGATCGATTTCGATTACCATCTTGATCCGCCCGGTTCGTGACCCGATATCACTCACTTGCCGGCATGTCCAATAAGACGCGAATCATCACATACACGAATGTGGGTGTAACTGTTGTTAGCCATCGAGCCAAATAATGGATCATTCCTAATATTGCGCAGAGCACGACGATAAGTCGATGCGCAACATTCAACAACAGAGGTATATACTCGATAAATACCCACAATTAGACGCGCATGTTTAGAATTAAGCCGCATCCCATGAAGTACAATGATGAAGCAAATCGAAGGTGGGTAAGAGTTTTCACTGAAGTGTAATTTAGATGTGAGTTGTTGTGTTTTCAAGTCACAAAAATCAGTGGAAAAATTGATCATGGTACGTCCACTACATATTAGGCACAAGTTGCGTCCACAGTCCACCTCACTATGGGCGAGTGAGTACATAGAGTACATAGAGTGTGTCTCTGAATCGTTGATCTACGGGCCCGATCTCGTTGGAATTGATTAACTCGGTCAACTCAAACGGCACATTTCCAGACGCGCCTGTCCCGATACGGATCCCAGATTCATGCGCAAATTGCAGCCAACTTCGCCGCCCGTATAGATAGCAGAGGTGTGGAGGAGGGTCATTATTCTGTTAAGTTCGGGATTTGAACTATCCCATGCTTGATGTCACGCAAGTCGCGTCGTCGGCAGTAGCAAACACCGGCTGCGAACAGCGCCGCTGGTCAGCGTCAGTGATGATGATGTATGATCAACCCTATTGACTGTAGGTAGTGCCCAGCCGCGTGTCGTTCATCGTCGGTTGACTCAGCAGCGCTCGTTGCCGGAGAAATTGTGATAAAGGCGAAAATGATCGAGTCTGATGAATGTACGTCATTACGAGCTTGCGATTAGCATAATTTGGTTATGCTAATCAGATCAAATAAACGTTAAAAGTGAAATAAGTCTTGTGTAAACAGCGATAACTCTCACTCTCGTATCCATATTTGTTGATTACTTCTTCTTATATGGCGCGCATTAGTACCTCCTTATACAATGATTCAACACAACACTTGTTGATTGAGTCATTAAGAACAAAAACGATCAATTCGGATGGGATCAAACAGATTTGCAGACGAGGGATATTCCCAAGTTGCGGAAGGAAGCATACATCTGCGAACGGCTACAGACAAAACTAGTTGACCTTCCGTTCGTGGATCATAGACTGCAAAGTGATCGATCTTTTCTGATCGCCCACCGACACTCGCCACGCATCAGGTGAATAATATGTGTTTAACCAGTTTTCTGTGTTAAGCTAAGAAAATGAAAAACAGTATTGATATGTTCTCGCGAATTCTTCCTTTCGAATCGGACAGCAAATTTTTCTAATGCAACTAAGCTCTAATGAGAAACACAACCACATTACGCAAGACAAGTAACAGAAGCTTGATTGACATTTAGATTTCTTATGTAATTGTAGAGACTCGAACATTACAGTAATCGCAATCACGATGCGCCTAGAAGGCAGAAAATCCCCTTTCCACAAATCATTCGGAAGATTTGGCGTCACGTGCACTTGAAGTTCGGAGGGAAAGTTCCTGCCCGGAACAGTGTCATCCATCCCCCTACGATTTCCATATATGTATGTAGGAAGGTAGACAAACATTCCCCCTTCCCATCGAACGTAACGATGTATTCGCAACGTTCCTGGCATGTTCCACGCTCCAGACTCTCCAGCCTATCGAACGTCAGCGTAGCCCCAGGTCACATAGCTAGATATACGTATTCCCCACAGTCGTCGAACTCATCCGGTGCTTGAGCGACGGCGGCGGCGGCGTAGTATAATGACATGTTTCCCGTCGTTCCCGATTCTTCCCATATGTGCATGTGCATATGTGGCCGCCGCCGGCCTTAGGTAACATGTGCGCAAGGGGTTCTTATCGTGATTTGGCAATCTCTGGAACGCCACCCGTGTGCTTACGACGAATGGCCTAAGGGTACTGCGCAGGAAAAATGATCGCTAGTGTTATGGCACTGTTGTTTGTTTTTCCGTAATGAGAGATCATAGCTATGATTTTTGCGCGATTTTAATGAGTTGTTGGAATGGAAAACAAGCATTTGGGATATTGGCGAAATCATACATAATTATACGCTTTCTTATAGATACGACTGTGATATGTTGATTCGGGGTAATGGTTTTCAGCCTGTGGCAATTCAAAACGGACTCTTATGTTTTCATCCGACGTTTCGGACACATTTATTGTGCCTTCTTCTTAGGAATTAAACAGGACTTTGTTAATTCCTAAGAAGAAGGCACAATAAATGTGTCCAAAACGTCGGATGAAATCATAAGAGTCCGTTTTGAATTGCCACAGACTATACGCTTTGTATAAAATCAATCATGAAAAACTAATCTTCTGAAAAGTGCCCGACCATAAACGTAGGCTCATAGGGCACCAAAGTATGTGATTTATACAAATTTTGATGTCTCAAATACACTTAAACCTTTTTAATGTAAGTTAGTTTTATACACCTTTGTATGCCCTGCATAAAAAAGGCAGGGCATAAGAAAATAAAATGAGGATAGATATGGCATCGTTTATATGGCCAGGGGGCGTTTACAAAGTGGAGAACAGGGAAGTTACAGGGATATTTCATGGGCGTTTCAAGGGAGTTCCTATGGTTTCAAAAGGAATACCAGGGGTCAGAGGGAATTCAGGCGGTCCCAGCGAGTTTCAAGTGATTTCAGCGGGTACATTTCAGTGCGCTTTTTAGGTTTTCAAGGGGGTCCAATGGGGTTTCAAGAGCATTGCAGGATGTTCCAGGGGGTGGGGGGTTTCAAAGTAACCTCATGGGCGCATCAAGAGGTCTCAAGGGCGTTTAAAGTAGTCTCAGGGTCGTATCAGACCGTTTCAAGGGGTTCCAGGAGGCCTCATGGGCGCTTCTGGGTTTCAGTGGGTCTCGGGAAGATTCTGATAAGCCTCAGTAACACTTCAAATAAACTCAGAAGATTCCAGAGGGGACTTCAGAGGTCTCAATTTCAGGGAGTTTCAGAGGGTTACAAGGAGATCTCAGGGGTGTTTCGAGGGGGTTCCGGGGATTTTAGCGGGTATCAGGAAATTTCAGAGGCGTATCCAGGGGGTCCCATTGTGTTCGTTGAGTTGCGAGGAGGTCTCAGATACGTTTAAAAGAGTCACAGGGGCGCTTCAGGGGGTCTAAGAGGGCTCCAGGATACCTAAGTAAGCTTCAAAAAGCATCAGGCAGCTCCAGGGAACTTCCACAGTATTTCAGGGGCGTTTCATGGGGTACATTGAGTTCTCAGAAGCGTAAAAAGTAGTCTTAGGATCGTCTCAGGGGCATTTGAGGGAGTTTTAGGGGGTACCAGGTGTTCTCAGGGGCACCTTTGACACACCGCTGAGACTTATTCAAACTTTTTTGAAGCGCCCTTGAGATTTATTGATACCTTCGGAAACCCACTGGAACGCCCCGGAGATCCTCTGGAACTTCCCTGGAACCCCCTCAGACCCTTCAAAGGCTCCATGAAACCTCATGAGACATGCTGATTGAAACACCCTGGAGGCCCTGTGCACTATTGGGCGGCTTCACACGAACTTGTTGCCAAAAATATGTTTGCCTCTATTTTATAATGCAGAGGTTCCCAAACTTTTTGCTATCGCGGCGCCCTTTGACATTTCCAAAAATGTCGCGGCGCACCAAAGTTTTTTAACATTTTTTTTAAATTTTGGGCAACTTCCACTTTACGGTGTGCAAGACAAAATCGTGAAACACTTCTCTAATATCATGTTTTCAGAATTCAATATTTGGAAAAATATTTTTTAAATTAATTTCTCAAAGATAGTTTAAATATTTGTAAGATTTCAAAAATCATGTTGATTTCATCATAGTAGTTTAAAAAAAAGAAGAAACTTAGATGTACAGGTAAAACAAGCTGCTGAATTTCCAAAATTCAGTCAAAAATTCTAAAGCGTTTGCAATAATTAAAGAGTTCTTATTGAATGAAAATGACTACACAGAGCTTGACCAAAGCTTCAACTTTTTGCGGAAATTGCAAAGCAACACTTTTATTATTTTGGAAACTTTCGGCAAACTGGGACACATGAAGAGATTGTAAAGACCTGCCAGGTGGGCTTTGATTGAACTTATTTTCATAAATTTCAACTTAACCCTTTGGTCCTGGATTGGCCATAGATAACCCCATTTATAAAACCGAGCATAACGAGTTCAGCGAGGTTGCGGCAATACTGATGAAACAGTCCGATTCAAAAAGGTTAAAGCTAGCTCTTCACACTACCAGATCGGAAAACCTGCATGCCGCTAAGCTGTTCCGAAGACCTTGTAATTATTCTGAAAAGAACGTAAATAATGTTCATGAAATTAAAACTTTGGACAAGATATAGTAAAATTAAAAGCTTATGCTTAAGAATTCCAAAAACAATTTCAATAACTTGAAATTTTAAAATGTGGTTTAAATTGATATGTTTAAATAGGATACCAGAAATCCTATGGAACAATCGAAGAGTCAGGAAAGATTAAACAAAAATGTGAGCGACACTAGTTTTACTAATAAAAAAATTAAAAGTGTCCCGCAATAAAAATAATGAGTTTGTTTTTTTGTTTCGTCACAAAAGCAAAAATCCTGCGGCGCACCTGGGAAAGGTTCGCGGCGCACCAGGGCGCCGCGGCGCACAGTTTGGGAAGCACTGTTATAATGTCTTGCCCCCTGTTCGTAGGGTTTATGCCTTAAACATATGAATAACACGTCATGAATACATCTAAGGTCTCCAAACTCCTTGGAATTCAGTCCTAATATATCTATAAAAGTTGTATTCAAATGTTTTAAAGATTCCTACAACGTCTTACTATTTTTGTAGTTCCATGGATGTTCTAGGATGTACCAAAACTTTATGAAATTTAGGTATAGAATCTACAAGCAAAACCATTGTTCTACGAATAATTACTCCATACGCCACAGACCAATGATCCTTCTAACAAGTAAATGGAGTATTGTGTTGATCAGGCTTATCCATACTGAGAGCATAAAAAACCTGCATTTATAGGGCATTGTATACTTTTAGGCGATTATCTGTGAATAAGGGTTTCTGTAAAAATTTACAAAATAGATTCCAATTTGTAAAAACACGCTCCGCTAAGAGGTCCAAGACCAGATTTAGATTCTACTATGATTGAGCTCTATTTTATAAAAAGAGCAACCATGCAGCTCTATTTTATAAAAAAGCAACCATGACGATCGAATTTTTCCTCAGATGTACAATGGCCAATGGGTGATTTTATATTGGAATATCTCAATCATCGCCGATAACTTGATTGGAATTGCAGAATAGCAGCTAGTTGCAACCAAATTTAATTACATTGTCTCCCATGCATCCTGAACAAAAACATAGAAGTAGTCCCGAAGCAAAACTGTGTGAATTTTGAGTTTTTTTTGTATGGATCGGTTTGTATAGGGAAAGTTTGATTATCATGATGTGGCATCATTTAATAGCTTTACAATCAACTTATTCGGAAGGTTTATAAGTAAGCTTTTAGAAATTACGTAAATAGTTCAACATTATTTAAGCCGAAGATATGCGAAGAGAAACAAATAATTCATTTGACCAAAAATTGCCAATGGTATTATTCTGCTGCCAATATCTTGATAAGTATATGGATTAACAAACTAATACTCTAGGGTTTACTGGGCCAAGTGATCAACTTTCATCTACTGAACCTAAATCTCAAATAAAATAAAGTCAATTTTAGATTTTTGGCCACCTGAATCCTTTTAGTGCTGTGCAGCAGCCTACAGTAATTAGTCGGAAATCGTCCCGTCGATGGGCTGTATTGCGCCCGAAATCGGTTGGCAAAAAAAGTAATTTATTAATCTTTTTTAATCGTTAGTAAGAACAAAACGTTTTGTGTCCGTTCTCATGTTGCGTCTCGTGGGTGGGTGAGAATCCCGTTGAACTCTCTGTACCCCTATGAAACGCCCATGAGTTCTACTGGTGCCACTGAAACCCCTGAAATGCTCTTGAGATCCTCTGGAGCTTCTGAGATACCCTAAAGCACCTATGAGAAATTGACCTTAAAATGGCTTTTTTCGATATTTGTATTGGAAAATAGGAAAAAAAAATATCAAAAAACCCAAGATGAATTATTTTAAACCGCACGGATTCTGAAACTAGAAGTCCAAAGCTACGATCCTAGGGAGTAACATTTGAGGTACTTAGAAATTACAGGCGTGTTTTCGGTCATCGGGTTGCTTATAAAACAACGGTTTTAATTATAGCCGACGTTTCGAGCGTTTATTCACTCATCTTCAGGGCAAACTACAATTTACATACAAAGTTTGAGTAGTCAAGTCATTTGTTACATAAAACATAAAATTACTCACATTAAAGGTTGTTTTTAGGTCAAGTGGGTTTGAACATGGACAATTGGAACGGTTGACAACATTACACTGATTCATTTTTAATTGACAAAACTTTGAACGGAGCACAAACTTACACAGCTTTCACCAAGGCACATCTAAACAGGTTTGAATCAAAATGTCTGTGAGTGGAGACGTCAAAACGAAACGATGGAAAAATGAATCAAGTCATTAGGTCTGAAATTTATATGTGTGATTATAATTTCAGTGTAATGTTGTCAACCGTTCCAATTGTCCATGTTCAAACCCACTTGACCTAAAAACAACCTTTAATGTGAGTAATTTTATGTTTTATGTAACAAATGACTTGACTACTCAAACTTTGTATGTAAATTGTAGTTTGCCCTAAAGATGAGTGAATAAACGCTCGAAACGTCGGCTATAATTAAAACCGTTGTTTTATAAGCAACCCGATGACCGAAAACACGCCTGTAATTGCTAATTACCATCCAAACGGTCGTTATTCCATCAATACATTTGAGGTACATTCAATTTCCATAATACTTCCCTTTGGACATAGCGTGTGCTTCCATACAAATGAGTTTACGGGATACGTCATTCATTTTCGGCTGAAAAACAGGCACTGAGACTGATATTTTGCAGGACTGATTGAAAGTATTCCTTAACAAATTCTTGAAGGAACCCCTGTAGAAACCAAATGTGTATCCAAATATACTATATTAATAATATAACTCACTTCCAGCTATTTCTGGCGACCCTTTATCCTGTGCTTGTGGCGCCGCTTGTGACGAACGTGGCAACTATTACACTCTAAAAACGTATGCCCTTCAGAAATACACACGCTGTCAACATTAATGAACTAGGGATGTCAATAATCTCTTTAGTTATCGATAAATAATATCAAAATGTTCAGGGTTTAAATAAACAAATCATATTCTTTGCGTAATAGTTTTCGCACACAATATACTTTAAGTCAAAATGAATCAACAAGTATCCCCATTACCCGATCAGAAAGACATAACAAAAACATAACATAATTATATCAACGGTTGATATCTATATCAAGGTTTGTTATATTTAGATATATTTGTTGGAATCGGTACGAAAACTAGTTTGTATTATTTCAAGGTTTTAACAAAGTCAGTTACAATAAATGAATATGTGATTTGATCACCATAACATCAACATTATAACAAACTCAGTAATAATTTTTAAAATGGAATGCGTAACTAATCAATATGTTTTGGTAGTGTTTAGTGCGTAAATTAATTGCTGTATGGCGCCGTGTTTAGAAAATACACAATTGTTGATATCCTTTATTATATGAACTACCAAAAAAGCTCATGTCTTCATCAAATTTGTACAGAAAGCTTATGACTTTGGAAGGTGGAAAATGAGGTAAGCAACTCCATCATTACGTGATGATATTGGGTAATTTTAGATGCTTCTTATCATTTTCCAGATCACCTGCACAGTTCGTATGTTCAGCAAAGTTGTTCATGATTCTTGAAATTCACGAATGGCGAAAAATTGTATGCAAAATTTCACTACTATGAGCTGTTTGATATGATAAATCTCATTATTCTGCTGTCCTAGGAAGTTCGGATCATCACTCATCAGCGAAGTTGTCGAGAAGTCCTAGGCTCTCAATTGGAAAATGTTATATGTAATTGAACTGCGGCGTTAACATTTGTTTACAGGATTTTGTACATGTCTTACAGGTTGAATGTTTATTATGGATGGCCACGGAGTACTTTCAGGGAATATTTCTAGGGATATTAAAAGTATTTCGGCAACAACATTTCAAAAGGGCGTAACTGCATTTACAACCAATGCCTTCTCACAAAGCTGTGGAGCGTATCCCATCCCTCTCGAGCAATCCACTAGCACAAATAGAAAGATAAAATCCTCCTCTTTCGATTAATGGATGTGAATTGCGTGAGATGAATGAAATACGACCCACAGCTCTGTGAGAAGGCATTGGTTACAAAAGCAGTTACGCCCTTTTGAAATGTTGGTGCCGATTTCTCTTGTAGGTCTTCTAGGGAGCTCACTAGAAGTTCTTCCAGAGATCTCTCCGAGAGTGTCCATAAGAAATTCCTCCACGTATTCTTCCGGGTAATCCTCTAAGGAATTCTTCAACAATTCCTCCATGACTTTTTCCATGACCTCCTCTTTGAATTCTTCAAAGAACTTTGCCCCAAGGATTTGTTGGAAGATTAGTTCATATACATGTTGAGATCCCAAGTAAACCACTCCTATGATTTCTGATGATAGAACACGAAAACACATTCCAATTCACCAATTATATTTTACCGACCAGATTACGTCACCTTTGATGTGTTGGAGCTCTCAACTAAAGGACAAACGTCTTGAAATCCCGCTTCAACAGTGCATCAGAACTTCAGACGCACAATTCTCAAGAAACATGCATTAAACAACAGTGCATTTATTTTTTTGTTCTTGCTCACTTGTAATAAGTTTAAAATAAGAAGCTCAGGTGCGCTGGTTTTGTTTACGAAGATATTTGTGCGCTCGAAATCGTGAGTAGGTGCCAAAGTCGGCTATTGTGGCGGCCATTTTGGGATTCTAACAAGTCTGTCCTTAAACTACTAATTGAGTATAGTATACAGATCATTCGTCATAGGGATTTCCCGCAAGGTTTAACTTAAGTTTGAAATCCAACATACATTTCGTCCCTTAAGAATTTCTTCAGAGAATCCAACAGGAAGATTCTTTAAGACATTCTTAGCAAATTACTTCAGCCTATGCATCAACAATTCCTTAAAGGATTTTCAATCAGGAAAAATCCATCAGAAATTCTGAAGGATCTCAGTAATTAAATAAGTTCTAGTTTTAAAGTTAAACTTTTCAATCCAATTCCAATTTCTTAGAAATTTCTTAGTATGTGGTCACTCAGTCTCTGTTGTAAATATCACTACAATTAACTACAGCTTTACAAATTACTTCAAGTATTTATCAAAAGGTTTCTTTACAAATTTTATCGACAATTACACCAATGACTTATTATAGAAATGCTTTTTTCTATCCTTTTAAAAATTCATTCATAAATTCTTCCAAGGGAATATTACTGCAAGAATTTGCGGTGGATATTCCTACCGAAACATTCACCACTTAAGCGCCATAATACTACTGAACAACTTTGCAGAAGGAATATCATTAATTAATAATAATGAAATAAAACATGACAAAAAACGCTTTAAACATTTAAATAAACGCTGGCGCAATTAGTGCTTAGTTACACACTTTTCACTATTTGAAAGTCATTAGCTATCTGTTCAACTTAGTTAATAACACGAAGATATAATTGCTATCAACTGTATTAAAAACAGTTTCGTGTGACGTCCATTCTCGTAGGTACAGCGATGTGGGCTCCAGCTCCGAAGTAGTGAACGCTGGCTGTAGTGCACAACGAGCGCACACGACATTGAAGCTGAGGGACTAAATGGGATGTAGTAACGTGCATGGTGACGTCATAACTGGGTATGGTGACGTCATACTTTCCCTCTCCGGTATGTTGGATCAGCGAGTCTATTTATAGAGGAGCTACCAATATGAAGAACCATTTCAGCATATATCGCCCCTCACTTCAAGTGCTGTGATGGCCTCACTGGTAAAAACGACGAGCTCCTGTTCTAGGTTCTAGCCGTCGTAGGTTCGAAACCCTGGGTTTTATGTATACTATGTGGAGAAGTTTTTTGATGCCAGTAACTTTTTACGAAAAATAAAATTTCACTCTAAAAATTGACACCCCAAAAATGAGTTAATTTTTACACTACTTAATTTTTACCCAATATATTTATAACTGCTTTATAACAACATGTGATATAATTTGATTGATTTTTTATATCTCATTTTGTTATAAACTTGTTATAATTGTATCAAGACCTGTTATAATTATGTTATGACTAGAGCAATTTTAGTTATAATTTTTGTTATTTTAACACCTAACCGGCGAATTTCATAACTCATACTGTTATGAAAAATCTTTGAAATAAATAACTTAATCGGATATAATTTTGTTATGCCTTTCTGATCGGGTAGCTATAGCAATTTGACCAAAATATTTCACTCATCGGTACTTCCAAAACAAACATGCTCCTGGAAAAAAAATGATAATTGCGAATCGTCAAATTGCGCATGTTCCATCACTGATCCATCGACAGTTACAAAATATAAACTTAATATTTGCTTTGTCCAATATCATAATTTTGTTTGTGCAAATTGAATCTTGTACATTCCTAAATATGATTGACGACCATAACAAAAGGAAATGTCATGGAGACACGGTTAAACATATTTAGCAAATATGTGGTTTAATTTAGGGTTGATTGCCACATTCGACGCTAGATGGTGCTGTAAGCTGTTCGCCAATTCAATGTATAGGGAACGCGGAAGTGAATCATATTGTTTATATAATATATTTGGTGTATCACAAGAATTTAATGGTGGTATTCGTTTTGAATTCCGTGAAAGCATTCCGAATAAAAATAGGGATTCCTTGCTCTTTATGACCTGGAACTACTCGTCCTGAACAGCTTTGCCCTAGATTGTACCTTTCTATCTGGCTTCAATCTTGTGCTATATCCCACCAAAGTCATACCGGAAGTAACTATGTACATTAGCGCCACGTGGTCGTGAAATACAGAACTATGCTCTTGATGACCTAGAAGTACTCGTAGCCCTGTCCTGAACAACTTTGCCGAAGATCGTACTACAGGGGCGTTTCGAGGAATTCCCAATGGTTTCAGGGGGAATACCAGGAGATCTCAGAGGGGTTTCAAGCGGTCCCAGCAAGTTTCAGGTGATTCCAGCGGGTACATTTCAGTGGGGTTTTTAGGCCTTCAGAGGGTCTCAGGGTCATTTCAGGAGGTACCAGGAGATCTCAGGGGCGTTCTCAGGGGATCCCAAGGGGTTTTCGGAGTACAACTTGGTCTCAGAGGCGTTTAAGGTGGTCTCAGGATCGCATCAGACGGTTTTAGGGGGTTCTAGTGTGCCGCATGAACGCTTCTGGGTTTTAGTGGGTCTCAGGGAGATTCTTTTGGGCCTCATGAACACTTCAAGGAATTTCAGGAGATTCCAGGGGACTTCAAGGGTCGTTTAAAGAGTTTCAGAGCGGAGATCTCGGGGGCGTTTCGAAGGGTTCCCTTAGGAGTGTTCCAGAGGATCTCAGGAGGGCTCAAGGAACCCAAGTTAGCTTCAAAAAGGTCGCAGGGAGTTCCAGGGAAACTCCAGAGTGTCGCGTCTCGTGGGAGTAAATAGATCTTACGTGTGCACAAACCCAAGAAATTAAAGTGCCTGTAGTTCTTCCCTGGAACAACCCTGAAACCCGCTTAACGCTCCTGACACCTCACCTTCTGACACCCCCTGGAGCACCTTTAAACACTCTGGGACCCCCGTGATACGCCTTGAGGTCTGCTGGGCCCTTTTTGGAACTTCCCTGGAACCCCCTGAGACCCCAAAGGCTTCCCGGAATCCCCGAGAAGCCCACTGAAACATCCCTGAGATACCCTGAAGCGCCCCTGAGACCTCTTGGTACCCCTTGAAACGCCATGGGACCCTCTGGAAACCCCCTGAGATCCCTGATGCCCACTCAGATCTCCAGGTACCCCACTGAAAACGTTCCTTGAACGTGAACCTACTGGAACTTTCCTGGGACCCCCTGGGAAGCGTCCCTGACGCCACTTGAGAACCTCCTGAAACGCCCTGAGACCCATTAAAGCATCCCTGAGACCCGCTGTAACCCCCTTAAAATTACCTGACACGACCCTGAAACGCCTCTGAGTTCTCATGTAACCCCCTGAAACCCTTTGGAACCATCTGAAATGTCCAAGCAAACTTTCTCGGTAATTCCTTCGGAACTCCTTCGTCAAAGTATTTTGGAATTACATTGGTAAATTGCATTCGGATATTGCTTTGGAGATTTTTTTGAAAACCCTGCTGGCAAAAAAATGGTAATTTATGCAGTAGTCTAATTGGATTTTGTTCAGTATTTTCCTTTGGAATTTTTATCTTGGAAATTTCTGTGTGAAAAACTACCAAGTTGATTCAAATACGTAATTACGTAAATTGTCTACCAAATATACTTTGCTAAGGGGTGCTCCCATACTAATGAGTTTGCGGGAGACGAACCCATGGAGCTGTATGACAAAAACGCAATAGGCAGGTACAGAAATTCTTCGATATAAGGTACCCTCGATATAGCGTACCCTCGATATAGCGAATTCGATACAACGTACATTTTGCTTCGATATAACGTACAACATTGAATTTTTTATTTTTTCGCAGGAATAATCATCAGATAAACTACGAAATTCATCATATAAATGCTGTGTTGCAGCATCAGCCTTATTACCCAAAATTAGCGCAATTTGGGGAAAAAAATTGTGAACGTTATATCGAAGCAAAATGTACGTTATATCGAAGCACAAAAAACGAAATGAGTTTTTCGGGAAAACTCATGTTTTTCATCAGTGGTTTTGTGAATTTCACCAAAATCATTATTTAGGGTTCATTTCACGTAGAATACATCAACAGTAGCATAAAAAATATTAAATTTTTCTTTGCTTCGATATAACGTACACTTCGATATAACGTACAAAGAGAAAAAAAATTTGTACGTTATATCGAAGAGTACCTGTAGTACGACGTTTGCCGTGAAAGCTAGTTCACAATTTAAAAAAAATCGGAATTTGTGCAATTTCTATAACATTGTTTTTGTAATTCCATTGTAAATTCATGCGGAAATTGTTTTGGGTATTCCCCTTGCAACTCCTTTAAGAAAATCTTTAGCAATTTTTTTGGGATTCCTGCTACAGTTCCGCTGTATTTTATTGTATGTATATTTATTCCTCCGTAATTGGCTTCGTCATTTCTTTTGGTGAATTATCCGGCAATTTCTGTAGAAAGTTGTTTGGAAATTTCTTCCAAAAATTGTGTGTGTTTTACATTATTAATTTCAATAAAATTTGGGAAGGTGGGGTTACATCTTCGGAAATTGTCATCGATTTTCTGTTTTTTTTTTATTTGATTCGAAAATTTCATAGGCATCTATGAAATTCTATTTGCCATCTATTAGGAAATTTCCAAGGCAATTATGTTGGGGTTTCTTCCAAAATATTCCTAAGGAATTCTTTTTAAAATTCAATATAAGTGTTTGTTTGTACTCACAAGTAGTACATAATTGTTCCATTGCTCCAATTTCTACTCAATTCAAATATATTGTGAAAGTTGTACAGAAAAAATGATAGCAAACGATACCAGCGTGAGCACATCCGACCATGTAGAAAAAAAAAATTACCATCACCTTGCTTTGAACAAATTTTCAAATGGCACATACAATATGGATGTACGATGGTAATTAAAAATTATTACGTCGCCTCTGGCCTATTAGGGAAACAATTATATTACAACATCTGCATTCTGAATATCGTCAATGCTTGTTAAGTTGATTGTTGTTATTACCTATTCAATACTTGCTCTGAGGCAACAAGTGAGCTTCTCTTGGCGACGTCACCAAATAGTCTTATTAGGATTCGAAATTATACCGGGACACTTTCAAACGTGTCTATTTCACACGTGTTTATTTGTCACTCATGGGCAAAACTTCATCGTTCACGGCTAAATTTTTATACAAACATTGGCCAATTTACGCCATCTGCTTTACGAGGTGCGAATCAGAACATTGCGTGTTTCATAAACATCAACAGAAGCAACTCGACAGCCGCAACACCAAACATGCATACAATTTGAGACACATTGCGACCGCGCTCGCTCCGTTTGCCAATCTTTTGATGCACCACCGCACCGCGAGGTGGTGGAGAAGACACACGTGAACCGCAAACGAGACCAATATGCATGGGTGTTCCCAAAAGCATCCCACACCATTGCACTGTGAGAATGTGTGTGTGACTAAAAATTGTTTTTTTTTTCTGGAGGTATCTCAGGGAAAATTCCCAAAAGAATGTCTGATGAAATCCCTAGATGAATTATTGACGGATTCTCCGAAAATATGTATGCTGGAATCACTGATGGAAACTATGGGAAAATTCATGTAATATTCTTCAATGCATCCTTGCAGAAGTATCCGAAACAATTTCTGTATGAATCTTGGGGGAACTAATGAAGTTTTTCTTCGAACAAGCCCTGAAACAATCACAATCGGAACCACGTCCATGGAGGAATTCACAAAAGTGAAATTCCTGGGGAAGTCCCAATGATCATTTGGAAATTTTCTTCTGAAGTTCCATAAGATATTACTGCAAAAACTTCTCAGAGGTTTATTTTGAAAAATCTTGAAGGATTGTTTCAGATATCCCTCCTTGAATTTCATCAGAAACGTTTAAAAGGTTCCTCGGAAAATTTCACGATGGATTCATTTAGAAAATCATTCACGGATTTCTTAAAAATAGCATCCATTAGTTTCTTCAGAAAATTCTCCAGTAACTCGTTTAGCATGTTTTGTATGACATTCATTGCATTTATTTAGTTCAACATTAAATTCATGATAATACTGAATCAACAATTTGCCGCCATAATACTCGATTTACAGCTTCAGCTCTCCAACGTCTGTCACTCTCGTCGCTTGCCAGATCACGCTCCACCTGGTCCGCCCATCGTGCTCTCTGCGCTCCACGCCTTCTTGTGCCAACCAGTTCAGTTGCAAACACCAGCTTTGCAGGGTTGTTGTCCGGCATTCTTATAACATGCCCTACCCACCGTATCCTTCCGGCTTTGATCATCTTCTGGATGCTGGGTTCGCCGTAAAGAGCAGCGAGCTCGTGGTTCATCCTTCTCCGCCGCACACCGTCTCCTGCACACCACCGAAGATCGTCCTTAGCATGTGTCGCTCGAAAACTCCGAGTGCTTGCAGGTCCTCCTCGAGCATCGTCCATGTCTCGTGTCCGTAGAGAACCACCGGTCTTATTAGCGTCTTGTACATGGTACATTTGGTGCGTGGGTGAATCTTTTTTGACCGCAGTTTCTTCTGGAACCCGTAGTAGGCACGACTTCCACTGATGATGCGCCTTCGTATTCCACGGTTCACGTTATTGTCAGCCGTTAGCGAGGAACTGAGGTAGACGAATTCTTCTACCACCTCGAAAATATCCCCGTCTATCGTGACATCGCTGCCAAGGTTTGTTCTGTCTCGCTCAGTCCCACCTACCAGCATGTACTTTGTCTAAGCCGCATTCACCACTAGTCCGACTTTTGCTGCTTCACGTTTCAGACGGGTGTACAGTTCTGCCACCGTTCCAAATGTTCTAGCAATAATATCCATGTCATCCGCAAAACATACAAATTGGCCGGATTTCGTAAAGATCGTACCCCCGCTGGCGCTGTTAAGCCCGGCTCGTCGCACCACACCTTCCAGGGCGATGTTGAATAGTAGGCAGGAAAGTCCACCACCTTGTCGTAGTCCCCGTCGATATTCGAATGAACTGGATAGTTCACCTGAAACTCTCATACAGTTTTGCACACCATCCATCGTTGCTTTAATCAGTCTAGCCTAGTCAGCTTCACCCGAAATCCTAACGCTGTTCTGCACACCGTCCATCGTTGCTCTTATCAGTCTGGTAGGCTTCCCGGGAAAGCTGCTCTCGTCCATGATTTTCCTTAGCTCTGTGCGGTCGATACTGTCGTATGCCGTTTTGAAGTCGATGAACAGGTGGTGCGATGGGACCTGGT